>NW_004797507.1:143093-144229 GCF_000002075.1 Aplysia californica
GAGAGAGAGAGAGAGAGAGAGAGAGAGAGAGAGAGAGAGAGAGAGAGAGAGCGAGAAAGAAATAAGGGGTGGAGTATCTCTGTACAGTAACCGTCACACATCAACGATATAACATTTCTAAACAAAAAAGACATTTCTTTAAAGCTAACCTGAACTTAACAACAAGTTAACGAAAAGATCTGACCTCCGCGGGAATCTGAGGAGAAAGAAAACACTGAAGACAAGAAGTTCGAATTACCAGAGGCTACCTGAGACGTCTGACATGTTGAGGAGTCCATCAACTAGTGCTGGGCGGCTAGGTTTCCGATTATTGAAAGCTAGAAATCGTAGGAATCGACTCCGAACCCAATTTCTTACTTTCTAATTATGTTGATGTGATTTCTTTCTGTGGTTACCTGGTTGGCTTCGAACATCTTCAGAATGTAGGACAATAACCTTGATATCGGAACACTTCGAAGCATAATCATATTAAACGTATTATACCTTTTACCAAAACAATTGTTTAAAAAAGAAGACGATTTTTATGATTTAAGTAACTGTTAACCGTTGGTTTACACAAAAGGAGTTGGAACTTTTTTTCCTTAGCATTAATCGTGGGAATAGGTTCCGGAATCGATTCTTCGCCCAGTTCTATCATCAACGAACCGAGGGGTCGTTATCAAACCAAACCGCCTTTGCTCACTGGTATCCTTCCATGTTGTGACTCTTGAAAAGAAAACACCGCCAGTCTTCTGGTTCTAATCAAGATCTGGTTAAACTCCCCTCCATGGCAATTACTTTTCCAGTGATGTTGACTATTTTTTAACCACACCCCCCCCCCCCCCCCCCCAATGTCTGTCTGTCTCTCTATCTATCTGTCTCTCACGCACAACCCAGTTCTTTTTCCAACGTCTATTTTTGTTTTGTTTTTCGGCGTACAAAAGTTTCTAGGCTGTTTTTGGTGTCCACCCTCGCTGGAAACGCTATACGGTCGAAAGTCAGACTTCTGAATTTTCTGAACTGAAACAACAAAGTATGCACTTTTCAAATATAGGAAGGAGATGGACATGTGTCTGTGTGTGTGTGTGTGTGTGTGTGTGTGTGTGTGTGTGTGCGTGTGTGTGTGTGTGTGTGTGCGTGTTTGTGTGTGTGTGTGT
>NW_004797507.1:146314-154782 GCF_000002075.1 Aplysia californica
CTCTCTCTCTCTCTCTCTCTCTCTCTCTCTCTCTCTCTCTCTCTCTCTCTCGCTCGCTTGTTCTCTTTACGCACGTTAACGATTACACCTGTATACCCACAGCCTCCTAGTTACACTTGTATTGTGCGCTCATATTTCGAACAAATGTAAATACAAAATCGTTCCCAACATCATACACAACATATTTGTCAAACATGTTTTATATCTCCTGTGTTCTCTTTTACGCTTCTCAGGAAGTTGAGTTTGTTTCAGAATGCTCTCATGTCTGCTGGGGTAATAGTATAGATTGTGAAGCGCATAGAACTTGTTGTTGAGCGGGGATCTGCGCTATACAAATACTATCTATTAAATATTACTGATCTCCCCATCCCCAACCCACTCCCCACGCCCACTCTCTTTTTACAATAATCTATTCCTCTCTTCATGTTATATTATGTAACTTACCAAACAAAGTACAGACGGACACAAACGAACGCGCACTAACACGCATACATACACACTCAGAGCACGCGTACTCACACTTCACCCCTCCCACAAAAATACGCGTGAGTCGTACACCTTTTTCCCACTCACATAGCATCTAATTTCCCTCAGCAGCTTCTTTCACTGCTGACAATGCGCGCAGCCACAGGTGTGTGTGTGTTTGTATCGGTTTGTTCGTGAGTGCGTGTTCGTATCTGTTTGTTCGTGTGAACGCAGAAGTGAGCGAGAAACCGTTAAAGTAAACTCTGAGAGCTTCTCACCTGAACACACGCTTTCCCTCTATGAACTCTTCAGCCGGCGAAAAATAAAAAAAGAAAGGAAAACTGCGGAAAAAATAATAGCATGAGTCAGGACAGCAGACGAAGTGGAATGTCATCGTTTTTGAGATGTTTCGCTCGAAAATGAGCACCTTATCGACACTAGAAATTTTTGAAAAGCCAGTCTATATTACATGTATTTTTCTCAAAAGCAGTTGAATAGACACCGCTCATTCTCCTTGTGAATGATATGCAAATTTGAATAAGTGACGCGGTCAGAGGTGGGGGGGGGGGAAGAGGAATGCATGAGGGAGAAGGGGGAGGGAGAGATTACTTCTCACCGCATGTATCTCAAGCTGTGGTTCTGTAACACTGGCAGCTCTCAGCTACATGAATCAACTATCGTAATCGTGTAGGGTGTGTGGCTGGCAGTTTATGTATGTGTATTGTCAGACATGCAAACACTGAAATAGTACGGTACCGTTGATATTTTCACATGCCCACAATCTACGTCTTAATAATTTGTATTCTTTGTCACTCCTAACATCACAGAAATAGCTTGGGGAAGTTCTAGAAATTTCAACAGGTGCTGATGGAGCTGATGCTCACGCGTCTTATTTGTGTTTTTTTGTTTTTATTTGTTCATCAAGATTATCAGGGATTGTAGAGCATTTCCAAAAATACAAATGGTTTTGGTCCATCTGCTGAAAGTACAGAAAGCTTGACGTCAGGGTTACATTAGGACCTGCTTTTTTACGTTGTCATAATATCATTACTACAACTGTCACCACCATACCGCCATGATGCTCAACTCCTTGGTGTTTTGTTTGCAGTGCAGAAGGCTACTAGAAAAATCTGAGTGTCAGTCCTTTATCTATCTATCTATCTATATATCTATCTATCTATCTATCTATCTATCTATCTATCTATCTATCTATCTATCTATCTATCTATCTAGCTATCTAGCTATCTAGCTATCTATCTATCTGCCTGTCTGTCTATCTATCTGTCTAATTGGCTATCTGGATCTCTCTAGACATGTCTGCCTGTCTGTTTGTCCATCTGTTTGTCCATCTCATCTCTTTGTCTAATACCATTTTTTAATTAATTCAAACATCTAACACGCCCTTTTAAATTATTCAAATCGGTCTATTAGTCAATCCTTCCTCACAGTTGCAAACCTTGTTGGAGGTCACGCAGTACTTTTTTTTGTCTCTCTGCGCTCGCGCGTGTGTGTGTGGGGGGGGGTGTATGTGTGTATGTGTGTATGCGTGTGTGTTATGTGTGTATGTATGTTTGTGTGTGTTTGTGTGTGTGTGTGTGTGTGTGTGTGTGTTTGAGTGTGTGTGAAATCTGTGTACGTTATTTCAAACGTTGTCAAAACAATGGCCGTGCAGTTCAGATCCCCACTTGTCATAAGAGAGTTCAGATCCCCACTTGTCATAAGACAGTTCAGATCCCCACTTGTCATAAGACAATGATCCTCTCCCTCTCCTCCCTCCCTCTCTCTCTCTCTCTCTCTCTCTCTCTCTCTCTCTCTCTCTCTTTCTTTCTCTCTCTTTCCCTCCCTCTCTCTCTCTCTCGCTCTCTCTCTCCTCTCATTCTCTCCTCTCATTCTCTCATTCTCTCTGTTTGCATCTCCCTGTGGCTAACTCTGTCTGTCTGCCGCTCTGCTTTCTCTGTCTGCCTATCTATCTATCTATCTATCTATCTATCTATCTATCTATCTATCTATCTATCTATCTATCTATCTATCTATCTATCTGTCTATCTATCTATCAGTCTGTCTACTTCTCCTGCTCTCTCTAACTTGCTCAGATAATCTCTCTTTTAATCTTTCACTCAGTCTCTCACTCTCTTTATTTTTCTATTTCTTCTGTCTGGTCAGCCTCTTTATCTCTGTCCCCGGTTAAAGACGTACGTGGCTTAGGTTTATCCTGGACTGGCCATCAGTAAGCCAGTAAGTAGCTCTGCTGATTCTTCGTTAGTCAGACGTGCCCACCATAGAATTGATAGGGAGACTGGGGGCACACATATTATATAGGCCATACATAAGAAAACGATGCGAGGTAGTTTGAAAGATACCCTTTCAAAATTAACGTGTCTTTGTCAGTCTGAAACCTAACGTTGTCACGCGTTGTTAATATTTCTTTTGCTTTGGAGTTGCTGTTTTGTTGGTGGGTTTTTGGTTTGGTTTTGTTTTGTTTTGTTTTTTGTTATTTTCTTTTTTCTTTTCGGGGGTGGTTAGGTTGGGTTTTTTGGTGGGGTTTTTTTTAACTTGGAAAAAAATTTTTATTTTAAATTGAATCAACATTGTAGGAGCTCTAATTTGCCAGAAAGAGAACGAGGAAATAGTAACACAAAAGACAGGTAAAGGATGTGCCATGACGGTTTGTGGTGCCAGCAGCCTGGGATTAAATCTCTTATTGAACATACTCGGGATATTTAACTAGTTAGTTTTTGTCTTTTCCCATATACCTGAACTGTTCGTGCCGGAGTCCAGGCTCTATAATCGAGGCCACATCTCTTAAACAACATAACTGCCAAAAGAGGTGTGCTCAAACTACACTTAACCAATAAAAAAAAAGCTAAGGGCCTTAGCCGTTCAATCCCTTTCCCAATTCTGTGGAGTCTCTGAATATTAATAGACAAGCTTTTACTTGGTCGAGTTTCATGAATCCAGCTAAGAGAACGAACTCTGGGTAAGCAGTTGATGAGGCTGCCATTGGTACCTCTGATTTAATGGCGAAACATTGCTCGTGTTTTGAGTTGTGGTAACCAGGGTCCGGGCTGGTAGGGTTTGCTGAGATGTCTGTGTGTTGACAGGGATGAGCTAATGGTGGACATACGCGGACTCAGAAAGGTATACACGACGGAACATGCATAGAGACTACACAGGGGTACACATAAGAACGCTATTTCTGTCAATGTCTGACGATAGCCAGTGCATAATCTGCAAAGATTAAATATATTATTATCTTAAGGGAAATAGGAGAAATAAACATTATGAAGATATCTAGCTTTTGTTAAGACCAACTGCACCAATCTTGGCGGAGAAGAGTTTGACACATTTTGAGCATTTAGTGGATGTGCGCAGCTTGCAGGCTTCTCGCTTGGCTTCAGCATTTATAATTCGTGAGATACTCATAGATAGCCATAAAATGATAGATTCATTTCTATTCATCTCTGATTAGAGGCAAAAATATATAAAAGTGCACTTGGGTTTCCTCAACAATTCTGTGTTTCCTTGTACCTCTGACAGATTAGAAGACCAACAGGTCAGGGGAGTTCTTCTTGGGGCAGTTCACGTTTGAGAACGGATGACCAATCCTGAAGTCATGGAGTCTGACCCACCTACATCTGTAGAACATGTCCTCTATAGCTGTGACATCGCACTAACTCCCACGCCACCCCGGAACTAAAAAGGGGGAATACTTTACTTCCAAAGACCCTAAGATTATCTTTAAAATGTATTTCCAGTGAGTCGCTTGATGGTTGTAGATGAATCACATTGATTCAACGATGTTTTGTCATCTTTGAGGATACTTTTCAAGCTTAAAGCTACCCTCTCTGTCAGATAAAAATCTCATAGCGATAAGTGTCCCATCTATACAACTGTGCTCTCGGTCATGGAGACAACTTACTTGTCCAGTGTAGCCGGCTATCAGTAAATAGACAGGAATTTGATGCTTTCGCCGACCATTTTAACCCTTTATTTGAAATTGGTGGGGGGGGGGGGGACCGCCCACTTTCGTTTATGGTGGTATTGTGCAATTCGGGTATCACAGCTAGTGATGAAAACTGTTGCTTGGTAGGAAGCATGGTTATTTGGGGGGGGGGGGGGTATTGTTTTATCCATTTGTTAATATTCCGCATTTTAGTTTAGTTTAGTAAAAGTTTTACGGCGCTCACACCTGCATACGGACACCTGGGCTCAGAATTTGACTCACTTGTTCTCTTGCGGCAATGTGTTTTGTCTATGATATTTCACCTGCCAGTTTGTAAAAAAGATCGGCTGAAACTGATATTGTCACCTGTGCGAACAAATTGATGTTGTATCGCGACTGACATAGTATAAATTGCCAATATTATTTTTACAGTAGGGTACTCTTCTTTTTTCTAAGGCAGAACTCTGTCAACACTGAATGAGATTATAGTGATCCAAAACAATATATTCCCTAAGCTTTCTATTCGAGCTTCACCTGCCTACATCTACGCCGGTCTTTTCCACCAGGTTGGCTACATCATCCATCCCCCATGCAAATTGTTCTGCACGTATATTACGCGCCGTAGTTTCCTTTATCTCCCTTTACTGATCTAGTGGGACATGAATTACTCCCCCTGTCTATCCCCAAGACCACCAGAGCAAATCAGGGGTGGAGTGTTCCCTCCATTAGTTGTTCAAAAGTGAACGTAAATCGGAGATTGATGAGTTATGGTTCTTGCCCGGCGGCAGTGCCGGGATGTGCCTTTGAGAGAGAGAGAGAGAGAGAGAGAGAGAGAGAGAGAGAGAGAGAGAGAGAGAGAGAGAGAGAGAGAGAGAGAGAGAGAGAGAGAGGGGGGGGCGAGGAAGCTTGAGAAATAGAACAAGCCCCTTAAATTACTCTAATTTATTTTTTGATTTCATTTGCATTGATTTGAATTGATCTTTTGTTTATCATTTGTTCACTTAATTATTTAACATTTCTCTTGTCGGTTTTCATAAACTTTAATTCATATTATATATTTATTAATGTACGTTGGTGTGTCTATTATTATCAATAGGCAGTTGCAACCTTATGCAGTTGCTTGCACTGTATAACTTTTGCCACTAAACTGGAACAGTTCTGACGTCGAAGTACGGTAGCCGGGTGGGTAGACGCTCGTAAAGTAAAAGCAAAGCGGGAAAGTAGGGAACAAGACAAAGCCAGTTCAACAACATCAATGTATGAGTATGTACAGCAAGATTTCGTCTGGGCAGACTGGTTGTGTTACATATTATATTATTTACATCTAAAGCACGTACCCAGACATCTTTGACTCGCTAGGGTTAAAGTTAAATCAGTAACAGAGAAATTTTAATGATAGTTTATTGGACTGCATTCAGAATGCTCCACCAGGTCATCAGAACTTTCCCCACTTCTTAGGCCAAAGTTTGGAATCTAAGGCCACTTGGTGCACAGGGAACAATGTTCCAGCCAAAACAATCAATGAAGTAGCTCCAGACGGAGAAAAATATACACGTCGCTTAATCATGTGACTCGTCTCGTGTGAGCTCTCAGGTAAACATGCGGCTGCAGGTAGAAAGATAATAAAATTCTTTTTAAAAAAGCGAAGGCTGCGAAACGGGTACTTGTTTATACTTGTCTGCATCAATAATTCATACCTTGCAGCAGTTGGTGGTTGACCTAATATCCGGGATTTGTTTGTGCTTCTCTCTGCTTTATCATGAGGTTTACATTGCCTGCCTCACGTCTAGCTTCGAAAATGGCTGGGAAAACTGCGTCAGTTATAAGTTAATTATTTATAAATATTGAGACAGATTAGACAAACACTGGCTACTGTTGGTGTTCTTCTCATTGTTGACCTCTGCTTACCCCCGAGATATTTTGTTGCTGATCAGCCCACGCGATGAATAGGTTATAGACCACTAGTTATTTCTACAATTAAATTTTCTTTTAAATCATTGGCCAGTTATTATGTGTACCTCATCTTTTGTGCAGAAAGTGTTGTTTTAGATTCACACACAGAAAATGTTTACAGCTTAGCATAAAAAGGCATCATTTTGGGCTTTTCTGTATCTACTGATGTAAAATAATACTTCAGTAAATACTTTGGTATAATAATACACCAATTAATAGAGAAAGAAGAAAGAAAATCCGACTCAATATGTAACATGTAATCATAAAAATGTGGTCTTTCTCTCGTGTGGACTCTTTCAATAAGAATGTACTGTAGACATAGCCCCCAGAAGGCTCATATTTACCCAGTAGCAAATTAGATCTCTATAAAGTTGTGAAACCTTTAAAAACTAGTTGCACAATTAGCACATAGTATTTATGTATTTGGTGGCATGACCCTTAAACAACCAGTTGTCTGTTTTCACGTCTGGTGTCAGTTGGAGACATGAAACTGGCTAATCATGTATCCTTTTCTCTCTCATTAACTCTGTGCTTTGTTCATCTGACATCCGATACCCGACAGTTTCTCTGATCTTCTTCCTCGCAGGTGTCGAAAAGTAAAACAGTGTCCAATCCCTCATTGTATACGTATAGCTCACATTCTTGAACTTTTGGCCTCTTCCGTTTCTACCGGCAGCGCTGTTCACCTTTCACCCTGATTCTACTCTCTTTTCCTGACACAGCTGCTCCTGCTATTTTTACTCTTTCTGTACCTCTGGGTATATTGAACTCTTCCAAGATTAGTTGTGACCTGATTAATTGTGACCTGATTAGATGTGACCTGCTTCGAATAAGACGTTGGGGCTCTAGTATTGTATCGGCTCTGTGCCCAGCCGATATTACATAAAATATCTTCATTTAAAAAAAAGAAGAATGAGGAGAGGAGGTTTTCCTCTTTTATCGCACAAGTAGAGGAAATAAGAAAACCTAACACTAACATACATGAATGTAAAAGCAATAATTATATGTGAGGCAGCGTGGTGGAATCAGGCTCTCGTCAAAATAATCAAAGTGAAGAAACTTGCATTTTTCCGCAGGTTTATGAATGTTTATCAAATTTTTGTTTTTTGGTCTATAGCACCTTTCATGCCCATTAAAGAACTCATTTCTGTATAGATTTTTTTGAAAAACGTTGATTAAAAGCACAAAAATGTAAATTTTCAGTTACCACGGACTCTTAAACTAAGGAAATAACTAATCTTTAGCGGCTATTTTCTCACTACTTTTACCTCTGAAAACAGTTGACCCCCACCTCCTTCATTCGCAAATATCTTGACTTGTATTCAAGATAAATGGATATTTTCTTCATCCAAAATAAAGACAAGTGAACAAGCTTTAAGATACCAATAACTCTACATGCCCAAAAATTGACGAGAGCCTGATTCCACCACGCTGCCTCACATATGTTTTTTATAGATTTGTTTGAAATGTGTTGAGACCCACTGACAGGAAGTCTCTATCTTCTGCTACAGTTACTTGTTATACTAAGTATGCACGTAGTACACTGTTGGACACTATCTTACGCACTTTTTTCTACTAATCAGAAGGCGTCAATCTCACATAAATGGGCAAGGGAAAAAAATCAGTCCCACTGGCAAAGTTGTATCATTTAGAAGCCTGGCAACTTCTACATTGTTAGCCAGGGCTGACTCGGATTGTGTAGGGTGTATTCCGTCAACACTTCATCATCTCCTTTTCATATTTTGCCCCACTTGTTTGGAATAGGCTTCCAAAAACTGTCAGAGAAGCAGAAAATCTAGAAATTTTAAAGAAAAAAGCATTTCTATTTTCATCATATTTCGATTAGACAGAATCCATCCAAGCTGTAGATCGTCATGAGTTTGTATGTGCGAATGTACGTATGTGTGTATGTATATGTGTATGTGTGTGTGGGTGCGTGTGTGCATGAGTATGTGTGCGCACGCGTATGTAATAATATATGCCTATAAAAATTGATTTGTAATTCCATAATAAAAATAAAAATAATGTTTCATGTTAAGCGCATAGAGCATTGCAGAAGGGGATATGATACGCTCTACAAATGCAATCCCATTATTTTATTATTATT
>NW_004797507.1:155688-167822 GCF_000002075.1 Aplysia californica
CACACACACACACGCACACGCGAACAGAAAGAGCTTAACGTACAAACGCAAAAACGTCTTGACAAAAAGGTCACGAAGACAGCGTACGTTAATCCCCCAGTCGACTGTACCGACGATGCGATTAAATTTCCTATTGTTACTTATAATGTTTAATCCGCATAGCTCTAAAGCCTTTCTCCCAGCAACATAACCTCCGTTCGATTTTGCTTCCTAATTAATAAACGAGCACGCTCTCGCCTCGCACGTGCCTCATACGAGAACGCGTGTGCTTTCTAATACTGCGTATCGAATTCAATGAATTCTATGTACATCTGCTGTGAAGTTTTCCCCTCTATTTCTATTTATTGCTCTCTGGGCGAAAGGTTCTTTGTTCATCCAGATGAAGAAAAATGTCGATCCGTGTGTCCTAAACGTATTTTCGTTCTTAATTCCTGAATGAATAATGTACAATATTATGCGTTGCATTTACTCTTATTTTCCTGAATACTGTCTATCAACTCAACCACCCATCTCCCGCGTGCTCTTTTTTTAAAATCTTTTTATACTTATTCATCTTTCTGATTTTTGTTCGATTATCTCGGTTTTTCTACTCGAACGCTCTGTCCCTTTCGGACCGGATTGATCGTGACAGGCAGGGTCGAATTTCGACTTCGAAATAATGTAAACTGTGTTTACAAGGGTGTAAAACCATCTACGTTCTAAAAATCTCTCTGACAACTTCTTTTCTGAAGGAAATATAGCATAAAGTTCGTACAAATGACGTAATCAGGTGTAAGTTTCAAACAGAGGATGATAACAATTATGTGCTTTGGTATACTTTACTTTTCCGATCCAGCAGCCATTTGGGTTCTAGCCCTTCGGTCTGATGTGCTTTGGTATAAATGCACTATTACATTGCCGTTCCCGTTGGATTCAGACGCCTTTCCATTCAGCCATGCCCTGCTTGTGTAGCTATTTCAAGAAGATAAGAGTAATCGTATAAAGGTCAACCTCACTTGGCAATCCATCTACATACGTTTGTGATTGGTGATTTTATTAATGTTAAGATTATTGAAAACATAAAGGTATATATTAATGATGCACTTTCAACACAATTCTATCTTAGTGGGAAAGATGTAATTTTCTATCACTCTTTCTTCCTTTGACAATAATTTTGAAACCTGCATTATTTTTTTTTAGCCAGAAATGAACTAACTAGTAATTCAAAATAATTTCGAATCTGCGGTGCCAACTCCCACAATTAGTCATAGCTGTATTAAGTTCCGAATTTGACCCGTGAATATGTCTGTTCATCCTGTACATAAAAGAATTGGACAAATGCTATCCAGTTACAATTTGTGGTCTGGGATAAACATAGATCACCATTACACAACAACAACATCGAACGCGAAAAATTTAACGCGAGCCGATAGGTGCTCTCGATCGTTGGTGAGTGCTCGAGTTAATGAGAGGCAAGGACGTGTGGGTTTAAAACAGCGATCTGCCTGGTGGTAACAGATTTCCTCTAACATAGCTACTAGCTATGAAGCACATTTCCACATCGTGTTGAATGAACAGGCGTGCGCGTGTGTTCGTGTGACGGTGTGCTGCGAAAGGATTACATTTCTACCTCTTGGCAAGGACGTTGTTTTTAACTTTCCACGGGAGAGGAAGTTTCAGGTACTCATAAACAGGTAAGACTGCTATGCTCTCCTTTTTGTGTCTATACCAGCTCTTCTCTGACCCCTTTATAATAGATCTTCGAATTATTCTAGAGACCAGCATTACCCTTGGTGTTAATTTAGATGATCACTAATTTGTTGAGTATCTCAACTTGTCATTGATCACCGCATGAGGAAAAAAAATACAATGAGAAATCGAAATGCACACTACATCTCGTTGTCCGGTCATGTACCAAAACACCGTGGTGTCGCAAGAGTAACCAAGTACAAAATTTATAATAAGCTCTCTTTGTACCAATGTATCCGTATGTTTAATTAATGAACAGTGGACAGAATGCATAATACCCTTTGATGTATAGACGGATAATATTGCAGATGTCTCCTCATCCATTAAATTTTGAAACCCTTTAAAGCTTCTGCCCGATACCTTTTTAGTTTGTTATGTCATGGTCATTCTCTAGAGAAGAAAGAGAAAAGAGAAATGTTTCTGCCTAATTCTGTGCAATCATTTAAAAAGAAAGTTACTAATCTTAAAGTGACGTTTTGGCGTAGATAATGACGAAGTTCATCTAGTATCAATTAATGGGATATGAAGATAAAAGGATAAAGGAAGGAAACAAGAGAAAGGATAGAGAGAGAGAGAGAGAGAGAGAGAGAGAGAGAGAGAGAGAGAGAGAGAGAGAGAGACAGAGACAGAGACAGAGACAGAGAGAGAGACAGAGTGAGAGAAAGAAAGAGAGATTGGGGCTTGCGAGGGAAGAGGACAGAGAAACAGAGAGACAGATAGACAGAGAGATATAGACCGAAACAGAGAGACAGAGAGACGGAGAGAGACAGAAACAGAGTTATAGAGACGTAAATAGAAACAGAGAGACACTCAGAGAAATGGATAAAACGAACGTGATAAAGACAAAAAACGGAGAGATGGGGAGAGAGGGGCTGGGGGAAAGGGAGAGGGCAGGGAGAGTGGAGAGAGAAGACATAGGATAAGATACGCCTTATTATATACTATATGTCTGTAAATTCATAAGTGTTCTTTCTCCACATGAGGCGTTCTTTATCCTAGCCTACCACATCAGTCAGCATGATGATATAGCTTTTGTCCATTATTTTAGTATCCGTGTGTGTGTGTATGTGTGAGTATGTGTGTGTGTGTGTGTGTGTGTGTGTGTGTGTGTGTGTGTGTGTGTGTGTGTGTGTGTGTGTGTGTGTGTGTGTGTGTGTGGATCTGTGTTTGTGTGTGTTTGTCTGTGTGTGTGTGTGGATCTTTGTTTGTGTGTGTTCGTGTGTGTGTGTGTTTGTGTGTGCATGTGTGTGTTGGGGGCGGGGGAGGGGGGGGGGAGGAGGAGGCAGAGTGAGACGGGTAAAGCTGTTTGAAATACATATATCTATATCATGAAACTTCTGACGAAGCTAACTCGTGTGGGTCTCGAGGTACTGCGTTCGCCTCTTGTTCAATAGGATCCGGGTTCGACTTCTGACAGTGTCGGGAACTTTTCTTTTCTAAAATGTTCTCCTTTGACCTCTTTTCCTGCTCTCTAACCGTGTTTTGTCGTCTGCTTTGGTCTCCATTTTCTGCCCCCTCCTCCCCACCCCCACTCCTATCTCTTTCTGCAGCCTTTCTACTGCTACTCCATTGGTCCTTCTTACTTCTGTCTTTCAGCCACACTCTTGATCTTAGGGTAGATAAGATCTAACAATTAGCCTTCTAGGATAAGGGCAAAAGAATCTCGGAGGTCTCGTGTGCACGTTGTGCACGTTGAAGATCCCTCGTTGGTCCTGAAATCGACAAGAGTAGGCTTCGGCTGCCTCCTTGGCAAAATTCAAAGCTAATTCCTACCAAACTGAAACTGTGTCCCGAGCGCTCATGTTATGACCATGCAGTTGCGGCGCCGTATAATACTTACCAAAAGAAAAGAAAAAACATTGACCCTGGAGACCTGATCGAGTTCAGTTCTTATGTGGGAAGAAGTAATTCTGATTGAGTATCTTGGTATGTCTGTAGGGATGTTGTATCCCTCTCAATCTGAGTTGGCCCTGACTGGCAAGGTTGAGGTCCGACTCACAATAATTGTCTGGAATTTGTCTAGAGCGGTTTGAAAACTCCTTCATTAAAAAAAACAAAAAACACACACACAAAAAAAAAACAACGAGCCAATATCTATTCTGCAGCACATTTTCGAATTATTTTAGATTAAGTTACCATAATTTAATCACTTGTCATGTGTGCCAGTTGTCTTCGTTTCCTGGACAATATAATAATGACGATGATAATGTACATGATATTCTTTTCACCTCCAGTTCCAACAAAAAGATTAACAAATCAAGAGCTCGCATGACCGTTTCATTTGCTCCCACTTGAGTTGCACAAAAGTCTTATTTTTGTTAATAGTTTGTGAAATATGATGGATGCATTGTGTTTATTCAACGGGTTAGCAATAAACAGATCCTTTCGGTCGAAATACAAATCTCGTATTCCGACTTCCTGGGTTCACGAAACAATGCTCCTTGCTCGTGTTACCGGTTACGGTGTCGAGATTGATTGTTGTCCATCAGAATTTAACATTTGGCACTGCAGCCATTGCGTCGTTCAATTGTATACGTCTACAAAAGGATTTCTTTTTTCTCTGGTTAAGTACAGGTCTGGCTTCGTCACGTCTCCTGTCTATACTCTGCAGTTAGTTGTTCAAATGCGCTGGATTTATCGGAATTCTGCTAAAACGTAAAAGGAATGTGATAATCAATTTGAAAGCACTCAATGTTATCAATCTGCGTAAAAGCATTGGGATTCCCTTTAAGAGTCTTCTCTATCAGTCTTTGCGATGAAACGTATCGGTCTGGAACCTGCATGCAGGACAGAGGCGCCATGCAATTTCTATAAGCATTGTCTATTCGCTATTCCATTGTCCGGCATGCTTTATAACTTTAATCTCTTAAAAACGGCATGAACCCACGCACAGCAAGGGACCCATTTTTAAACTTGCTTTCCGACAAGGCTGACTGACTAACAAATCTATCGAAACTCATCAGATCAGAGGTGGGGGGAGGTTTGTCAAGAACTCCATATCCTACCAGACAGAGACTGTATTTGTAACAAAAACTCAGCTAACTATATAAGCTGTAAGTATAGATGTTTCACTGTCCCATCAACACGATTTAGATATAATATTTTGAGTAGGCTGAACTCTGCAGGTGGTGGTGCTGAAATGCTCTGGGTTTATCTGAAGTTTGCTAAAAACGGAAAGGAAATGAGATAATGGCGGCTGATTCGACCCTGCCTCCAACGACCAACCCTTGCTGAGGGAGATATAACGCTCTATCGTAAACACTGAGATGCTATGTTGTGTCACAACGTGGTGGAATCAGGCGCTCGTCAATTTTTAGGTCAATAATTGGGCAATTGGTATCATCTTAAAATCTGTCCATTTGCCTTCGTTTTGGTGAAAAAAATACCCATCTTTCTTGAATAGAAGTTGAAATATTTGCCATTGAAGGAGGTCAAGGTAGCCTGATTTCAAAGATAACAAGAACCAAAAAATGGCCGCCAAGGTTTGGTAACTTCCATAGCCTGAGAGTGCTTAGACACTGGCAAGTTACATTTTTATGCCTTTAATTGACATTTTTCAAGACAATCTGCACATGGACATGGAAGGTGTTGAGCCACAAAACAATTATTCGATAAAAATTCCCAAACCTGCGAAAAAATGCCAATTTTTTTCACTTTCAGTATATTGACGAGCGACTGATTTCGCCAGGCTGCCTTTTTTATTTCTAAGTCTCTCCCTACACAAGAATCGAACTCATATCGTCTGTGTGCGACGGTAAAGCGCGAACAACTCAACCCCGGACCCCGGTAATGAGCAAATAAAAGTGTTTAATTAAATGTGTCCTGCTATTGTCAAACCTTCTAAATAAAACCTGGACGAGGATAATAATATGCCCCAACATTAACTTTTTGACCATAATTTTAACAGCCAACAAACATGATTAGATAACGGTGAAAGAAAACATTTTACAATTTTATAACTGCAATAACTCTTTCGCATCGGTTCAATAGTAATGAACTGGTTCTGACAAGTTGTACACAATATTAATATAATCTTGTTCGTTTTGTTCTTTGAAAGAAGAGGGAGCTTTGAGTGCGGCGCTGAGGCTGGCTATTTAGATCATAAAGCTTCATGATTCATACAAAGAGCTAAACGCTTTTGCCAGGTTGAAAAAAAAAGATCGCTATTGGAATATTCCGTGTGTGGAATTAGCCACAGAAAAAAAGAAGTTGATGATGTATATCCCTTTCATGCAGATTGTATCCGCCTCAAACACAATGCCCGGCTTTGTGGGTCAGCGGAGGGTTACTGTGATCAGACAGGGAAAAGCATTTAATTTTGTATATAGGCAGAAACATAGCCAACTTTTCACTTATATCTCAGTGGGGTTTTTATATTTCTCAAAAATGTATCAATACAATATATGACTCAATGTTTTTACTCTCAGTATCACGTTATCGTTCATAGTGATATGTGATGAGCGTTCCTTTCAACATAGTTTTTACAGCATGGCTATTAAAATGCTTGACCAGACAATATAGTATCGCTTCCATTCAGCCTTGGACAATGTTTTCATGAGCACGAAGTGGCAAACTACCAGGCTTATGTCATTAATTTGTAAGAGAATCGTCCATTTCATAATGCTACTTCTGTGACCTAAACCCTACTCCAAATAATCTGAGGACAGAATTCAAGATATATTATAGGACAACGATATGGCACAGATGTTATGTTGGATAGCTTGCCGGGCTAGTTGGTACGCGTACGTTAGATCTAATCTAATTCCGTTAACTTCGGCTTAGCTTGCCTGCATTTTTTACATTGGGTACCTCAACAATACTTATTGGCGTTTGGGGTATTGCCTCGAATTACATAATGCATAATGATGTAGTTTACTTGAAAATACGTCTGAAAAGTTGAAGTATTTATATAAGAAGGTATATTATTTATCCCAGGTGCAACAATCAGACATGAACACAATTTAGAGTACTGTTCATTTCACCATGTTTCCACTTTGCCCCTCTCTTACCCTCCTCTTCCCCCCCCCCCCTCTCTCTCTCACTTTCCCTCTCTTTCTCTCTCTCTCTTTCTCTCTCTCCCTCTCTCTCTCTCTCTCTCTCTCTCTCTCTCTCTCTCTCTCTCCAACACATATACTCACACACCCCACACACATACTCACACACCCCACGCACACAAACACACACGCACATACATATTATATACACTTAATATGCACTCTCTTACTCTCTCACACACACACATTCACACACACACACACACACACACACACACACACACACACACACACACACACACACAGACAGACACACACATACATACACACACACACATACAAACACACACACTCACAAACATACACAAACATACACACACACACACACTCACACACACACACACACACACACACACACACACACACACACACACACACACACACGCACACATTCATCCTTACACCCTCTAGCTAAACATTCGCCATGATCGTAAATCCTGAGAGCTAGGCTACAGTGACAGCCTTATATTCCCACAGAATCGAATAACGGCCATCTGGTAGAAGTGTCTGCGTAATTGAAGCTGCGAGGACCACAAGCAGCGTAGAATGAATTGTTGAATTGACTGGCTTTGCCCTTCTGAATTATTTTCACCGTGTTGCGTCGAAATTGGTAACAGATATATTTTTGACAGGCCACCTGTTGCACCAGAGAGTTTTACGGTAATACAGTGCTACTGTAAACCCTGTCTGGTTGCACCTTTTAGGCGTCGCTTGCAATCTGCATTGCTAAAAAAGTAAACAAAGCCAATGTGTAACTCCACTATAATTTATTGCTGCACATCCTATTTTTCAGAACTGAAAGCTGAAAAAAATGCCAACGTGTCCTGATTTTTGTACAATAGTTCTTAAGTATTGAAGATACGTCAATATTGTATGTCCTTAATTCATTTCCTTTTAGAGCCAGTTCTGAAACAGACACCCGGTACTCATTAATTAGACTCTCATTTCTGTACCTGGATTTTTGGTTTAAAATACTATACTGTTCACCTGTTTTTTTCTGGTCATATGTATGCTAGTTGAAACATAGATTATCTTTTGTATAATTTATGTTTCCACTTTATTACAAGTCCCTGTCTCTGTCTGTCCCTGTCTCTGTCTCTGTCTCTGTCTCTGTCTCTCTCTCTCTCTCTCTCTCTCTCTCTCTCTCTCTCTCTCTCTCTCTCTGTGTCTCTCTCTCTCTCTCTCTCTCTCTCTCTCTCTCTCTCTCTCTCTCTCTCTCTCTCTCTGTCGCACTCTCTATTGCTCTCGTTTTCTATCGTTCTTTATCTCTCTCCCCGTCTATCAATTTATCCATCTATCTATTGTCTGGACAGTTTCTCTTATATCTTATCTAAAAGATCTGCACCATATGAACTGGATCCTTCTTTCTGTACGTAGACAACCACAGTATTATCCAATAGCCGGCCAGACAACAGAGGATAATAATATTCGTGGACATTTCAAACACAGAGGTACCCGCATTGTAAAATAGGCTATGAACGTTCACCCAGCCCTGACGAGGGTTTTTGTTAGATTAAATCATGTAAATCCATCAACACCAGCACGGGTATGATTTTCATTGCGGATACTTATCTACTTTGTGCTCTAAAAGCATTTATGAAAGTGCGGTTCTTAATTGTCTGACCAGTTTAGGTAATAAAGTACATTCTCACAAAATGTTCTTTGGTATGAACTATTAAAAAAACAATCGTGTACAGTACAAAGAACATTGTACTAGTTCTAGATTTCGAGGTATTCAGAAATAGTACATGTACTAATGAGAAAAAAAAAAATCATTTCTAATCTATGTAAGTAAGATAAATGGCACGATGAGTTTGGGAAATTGTGGTTATTTATCGTTGAGTCTGTCCCTTTACTGTACACTTGGCGGGGTACTTGTATACTAGTTCTGCTTTTTAAAAATAATATGTTAGAGATCATTTGGAGCAAACAGCGTCATCCAAAGCTCTGGCATAGCTGTTTGTTGTTTCTCCAATAAAAGCATGACGTGAAAGGAAATCTACATAAGTAGATACTGGAAGAGAATATCAGACCACCTAAAGAAGGTATGTCCCCTTTCGACTGTTCTATCCCTGATATGTGACGAGGATCTCCAATTTAACGGACTAATCAGAAAGGGCTCGATCCCCCCAAGCTTCATAAGGTTAAAAACCGCTCTCTTCGTGGATTCCAACCACGACTTGAGTATCTGCATAGAACTCCAGTTTTATCATATCAACCGAGCTATCTGGCTCCCCCCCCCCTCCTCCACCCCACCCCATCCCCCTTCCAGAAAACCGTGTGTTGACGTCATCTTCGTTTTTACCCTTTGGGGTCAACAAACCGATCGCCCGATTCGCGGTCTGAAAACTAACGAATTTGTTTTTGAAACTGCGAGTTCGGCAATCAGTTAGTTCCACGATGGTCGCTTTGCGCTCTAAGTCTGGTTAGCCCCGCCTACCAATCCGAACCGAACCAAAACGACCCCATTATGCCAATGCACACTCCATATTATTAGCTCTTGCGAAACTTCTCGGCTGATTTTCCTTCTCAGGGAAAGAGTGTTGGGCGTACCTTCCTGATGCTACAGTTTGATCTATGTGTACAAAGAAAGGGAAAGCCGGGTCCGATTTAATCGTGCCGAATCAGGATCAGTGGGGAATGTTCCTTAAGGACCCGAGCGTGGGGGTCTACAATCATGAGCCGTAGGGATACACTTCAGCTCGACGCCTTGCTGGGAACTGTCGGAATATCGATGTCCCCTCTCCAATAGACAGTTCCTTTTAAAATGCAGTGTTTTGTTTCAGTTTATTTTTCTTCTCCTTTTTTTGTGCTTCGGTTTGACGAGTAAACCTAATCGTATCCGTACAATCGTACATAATTGGTCTTAACTTTCGATTTTGTGGGTGACAAAACAAATGACATTTCGTTACCCTAGAATCACAAAGTTCTCTCTGCTCAGTGTCTAGCTTTAAGAAATTTAAGGTAAAATATTTTGATTTTCACATGTCAAGCTTTTTCAAATGCAATTCTTTGAGTATTCTGATAACTCCGAATAAACTTACCGTTTTGATAGAGCAGGTAGCTCTTTTGGTTTCTGCACCTCATGGTCTTAGTAACTCAAAACGGCCTATAGAACTTTGTAACTCTCAGGTAGCTATTTGATATCGAGTCCGGTAGCATCAGTTGAATTAACGTTTAGTATACGGTAGGACTGGGCAATGAGTCCCTTTAGCAAAATCCGGATAATATGTTAGTGCACCTCTTCAGAAATTAAATATGTTATGAACCGCTTCGGGAAATGGGCTAGTACAACTTCAACAAAGGAGTTAGAACCATCTAAACAAATGGGTGCACCCACTTCGGCAAACGGGTTAGGAAAGAGAGTTAAGAATCTGAATTGGGATAATATTTCATTGAGAATTATCCGGTTGTCCGGACAGGTTATCCGGATTTTGCCCACCACACGTATTCGGCAAGCCAGTTCAGCTGGCACACAGTACCGCTCTATTGCTGACAGTCATAACAAAAAATCCACGAACACCCCCTCCAAAAAAGCAAAAATATAATAAAACCGTTATTTGTCTGTTGCGAAGGTCATTCATCTTTTTATGCAAATGAGTTCAATAGGAGCTGAGTAATAGAGAGGTTTGTGATGTTAAACCACTGGATCACCAAAGTGACTTTGTACAAAGATGGAATAACCGTGTGAATACTAGGAGCCAATACTCGTGACTTCTAGCTGACCCCTGTATTCTAGCATTTGAATAAGGTTTAGAGTAAAACATCGCCAGATATCTCATACGCATTTTACCGGCTGCCCTCCTCATTGATATCATGAAGCGAAACACAAGACATTTGATCTTCTTTTACCAGCCTCGGTGGTGTAGAGCGTAGTCCCTCTGCCATCGCACTTGAAAGACATGAGTTTGATCTCTATGTGCGGGTTTTTATTGTTTAATTTGTTTAATCTAATATCTAGTTTGTGGCGTCTGTGGCTAGTGGTTAGGCTCTCAGACTCGCAATCATAAGGCCATGTGTTCGATTCCCGTCAGGGACCTAACGTTGTGTCCTTGGGAAAGACACTTTACACGAATTTTCTCATTTCACCCAGGTGGGAATGGGTACCCAGCTTCAGACTATGAAAGATTTTGTCGATTTGGTAGTGTTTGAGCGCTTAATAAGCTGCTTGCACTGTATGCCTCCGGGGAAGCTGTGGATGTTTCTGAGTGTTCAATGGTCTGCACTGAGTAATAATATTTTAGTGTTAAGAGCATAGAGCCTGCTGTCGAGCGGGGATGTACGCTATACAAATGCTATTTAATTTGATTATCATTATTAAGCGAAGCACAAAATATTTCTTCTTTTACCAGCGTCCATGGTGTAGAGTTTAGTCTCTTTGCCATCTCACTCGGAAGACATGAGTTCAATACTGGGACAGTGTCTCCCTCTCATCCCTGGTTGGTCCTGACAGACTTGGTAGAACCACCCCACCTCCTAAATAATGTGAATTGTGGCGTGAAATATCTAAAATCGCCATCGTTTTACGTAATATTACGTATTTCTTTTATTTCGCCATGTATTATAATGTAATGACACCTTTTGCTCTCAGATTGTTCACCAGTTCTTTCAGACAGTAACTGGAGCATTCTGACGTGAAATGTCCTCCACTAAGTACCCTGCCCCTAAAGCACGCTGTTAGTGTGTATGTGTGTTCCTCTGTGTGTGTGTGTGTGTGTGTGTGTGTGTGTGTGTGTGTGTGTGTGTGTGTGTACGTATGTGTCTCTTTATGTGTGTAAATGTGTGTTTGTTCGTTTGTGTGCGTTTAAGTATGTATTTATGAATAGGACTGTGTGTGTCTGTATATATGTATAGGCCGGCTTATATTATGCATATGTGTGCATAGCCCTATGTATGTGTATATTAGTATGTATGTATAGGCGTATGTATGTGTGTATGTATGTATAGGCCTTTGTATCTGTATACTATGTGTAGGCCTAAGTATGTGTGTATGTGTGCATAATTTATGTCTATTCCAGTCTGTTTTACACCGAAACTAGACTCTGCTCTGTTGTTTCATTGCCGCAGTAAAACTTTTGGGTTTGTTTTTTTAACTTGTACATGGTCTGGTAAATGCAACACGTCCACCTGAGGGAGCGAGTTGATGCGCATTATGCACAGCCAGCCTGAGCTGTCAATCAAAGTCACGTGTCCCGGTACGAAGGTGTTGTCACTATCAGGCATGAGATCGGATACTCTCTGATCCCATCCCCCGGCTTGTCAATACTCAGACAATTTGATCTCCAGGTTAGCAGGCGCGGGTGAGTCTCTGTGTATGTGTGTGGGGGAGGGGGGGGGAGTGATATGTTTCTA
>NW_004797507.1:168296-171193 GCF_000002075.1 Aplysia californica
TGTGTGTGTGTGTGTGTGCGCGCGCGCGTGCAAGCGGGTGCAGGTTCTCTTTCTAACTTCACAAAGTTCGACTAGCCTATAAGAGACGCGTCACTGGGTAGATTCAGCAACTTTTTATATCACGGTAAGTAGCTGACGTGGACATGACTAAAGAGTAACCACAGACAATGATACTCGTTTAGTCAATGTCAAGGTCAAACTTGGCAAGCTACTTTTTAACCTGTTTTTCCGAGTCATAACAACAATTAATTGTCTCTGGTGGCAAACAACAATTTAATAATGTTTATGTAATATTTCCTTTGAAATGCCTGGTTGCAAACAACATATCATGTTTATGTCATATATCCTTTGAAGATGCATTTGGAAACCTTACAAACATTGGCAACTTGACTGTAATGACCACGTTCTTCGCCGATAATATGCAAAGCGTGAGTTGATAACTACGGGACATTACTTTTTAATGGGTGTTTCTGTCTGTCTGCCTGAGCTGTTGTTGACCCTTGCAGGTGTGGGAGAAGCAGTCACCTCTCATAAATGTTCTACACTGTTTTTAACCCTATCCGTACGTCGTGTTTTACTGTCGTAGCCATACAACGTGGGGAACTCTGTGCCCCCACTTCCCAAAGAGGAAATTTACTCGTTAATCCGACCCGTTCGCTTTGCATAACAGTCTGTCAAAATGATTTTTTGAGAAATACTGAACGTTTTAAAGAGATCTTCGCACTAGAAGTATTCTAAAATGTGAAGGATACAACTCCTGGGGTACAAATGACCCCAAGCGTACGGATAGGGCTAGGGAGGGGGTGCAGATCGTTTCGGGAAAATTAATAAGACAAACCAGGACACTCATTGCTCCGTCCAAAAGTTAAAGATGAATGATTATTCACTTTTTTCTCCTTGAAACTTTTGCAAAACGCATTCCTGTCTGTCTCCTCATTGCCGGTGTCTGTGGTGTAACTGTCAGGCGCTTTGCTGTCGCGCGCAGGAGACCCGAGTTCAATACTCAATTGGGGGAGAGATTTTTATCAAGTATCTCGGTCTTTCTGTATCCCTCTCAGCCCCGGTTGGTCCTGACAGGCAGGGTCGGAAGCCTCGTAAATGATTTGATTTGTGTCGATTGTGTGTGTGTAAAAACACCCTACATTTATTTATTTTGTTTCCTCATCTTTTCCAATGCATCACAAGCTAAGACCATTATTGGACAAAGCGCTGCGGGCACTATTTCATATATCATAATATCTTTGTTATGTGACTCTGCTTTGGGAAATACAATACACAGACAAAAGGAAACGGGATGAGTATCACTCAGTAAAGTACAGCATTCTGTTCGTTTTCTGACACATTTCTAACCCCCCCCCCCAATGTAATAACGTGGATGAGATATCCTCAAAAAAAGAAGAATATAACTTTCAAAATCCGTGATATGTTGTTTTCGATATGCATCTAATACGACATGTTGTATTATTGTCAGCTTTCATATTTCTCTTTACATTGAAATTCTTTTAAGAAAGTAATAATACGCAGTTCAGGTTTTATATGTTTGTAAAATATAATCATGACTGTACAGTGCCAGAAAAAATCCCAGAGAGACAACAAAGCATTATCTTATCGTATCTTATATTATCTTATCTTGTCTCATCTTATTTTATCTTAGAAGAAGAAGAAGAAGAAGAAGAAGAAGAAGAAGAAGAAGAAGAAGAAGAAGAGAAAGAAGGGGAAGAAGAAGGAGAAGAAGAAGGAGAAGAAGAAGATGGAAATGAAGAGGAGGACAAAGAGTAGGAGGGAAAAATTAAGGAGAAGGCTTAATGTCAGATAGGCAAGCTTAATCTATTGTCAAACAGAGAGTGAATTAGGTTGAGGAGACAGACAGACAGACAGACAGACAGACAAACAGACACATAAAATGTGAAAACAAACTATTAAAGTGAATGGGGACAAAGAAAATGTAACAGAAGAAAAGCATTAGAGTTAAGCAATCCAAGCACTGGGTAGCCTTACACAGGATAGATTTTGATGACTGATCTCCACTCATGGTAGAAATAGACGGACTCACCACACCACACAGTCTTATCGAGGGCTCTTGTGGCTTCGAGCGAGGTTAAGGTCAGTGGTGGGTATAATCCGGATAACCGGATAATTCTCAGTTAAATGTTATCCGAATTCAGAGTCTTTAACTCTCTTTCCTGACCAGTTTGCCGAAGTGGGTGCACCCATTTGTTGAAGTTGTTCTAACCAGTTTGTTAAAGTGGTTCATATACTCATTTATTCGCCGACGAGGTGCACAAACATATTGTCCGGAATTTTCTAAAGCGACTCTTTGCCCAGCCCTCATTGTTCGCCTCTCAATCAATAGGTCACGGATTCGAATCTGGATAACGACGGTAAAATTTCCTTCCCCAAACATTTTCTCCTTTCACATACGTTCTGCTCTCTAACAATATTCTGTCGTCTGCTTTCGTCTCCTCTTTCTGCCCCAACCCCTTCATCTCCTTTGCCCCTTCCTCTGAGCTCCTGACTCTTTCTGCCGCCTTTCCACTGCTACTCCTTAGCTCCTTCTTACTGCTAACTTTCAGCCACACCCCAGATCTTCTGGTAGGAAAGATCTACAGCCAGCTTTCTCGGACAAGGGCGAAAATTCTCGGAGGTCCCGTGTGTAAGTTGCGCAGATTATAGATACCTTGGTGGTCTAAAACCGATAAGAGTAGGCTTCGGCCGCCACCCGGGCAAAATTAAAAATTTCCTACTGACTGAAAATGTTTATTAATATGTCCCGAGGGCTCAATATGACCGTAGGCAGTTGCGAGCGCTGCAGAACACTTATAACACACACACACACACACGCACACACACACACACACACACACATACACACACACACACACTCATACTCACACACA
>NW_004797507.1:173608-175230 GCF_000002075.1 Aplysia californica
TGGGAGACGATGAAACTAGATACATAACTTTTTACAATGTATAAGTATGCAATAATAAAAGGCATGTTATAGTTCAAGAATATTATGGCATCAATTAAAAAATATACAAATTTTACCCTAGTGTCGATTTTTTGGCCTATTATCTCCCTTTAAGGATTGCAAGAAGTAACTGATTTTGTCAGCACGCCTCTCATAGTATCTTTCTTACTATCGGAAAGGATTCAGCCTTATCTGTTTCAAAGCTTACGTTTGTCCGGCCAAAGGTCTGATCTACTAGTGAGGAGTACTTCCATCCAATTGGCTATGGTCAACATGATACGTAAAGGAACTCAGCCTGGGGGCTACTGAACACTTTTTCCGTTGATTTTCGAACCTCAAAAAAGCGTTTTCTTTCCCCAATGACTGTATTATATTGTACGAGATACGGACAGAAGCATTTTTCATGGAGCAACTTCTGTAATAAATAATAAATAGCATTAAAATCTGTATAGCGCATACCCCTGCTCAACAGCAAGCTCTATGCACTTTACATTGTATTATTACCCCAGCAGACCATAGAACACTCCGAAACATTCTCAACTTCCCTGGAGGCAGACAGTGCAAGCAGCTGATTAAGCGCTCGAACACTAACAAACTGACAATATCTTTCGCTGTCTATAACCATTCCCACCTGGGTAAAGTGAGGAAAATTCGTATAAAGTGCCTTTCCCAAGGACACAACGTCGGGCCCCTGACGGGATTCGAACTCACGACCTTACGGTTACGAGTCCGAGAGCCTAACCACTTGTCCACCGACGCCACCAAATTCTAGCTGGTTGCCAATGGTTATTTCCTGAAGTTAAATCAGCGCGACTTCGAGCTGTGAGTTCAATAACCTACTTTGTAGAAATAGAACGAGAACAAAATCTGGTAAGGTATTGACTAAAACGAACCCGACATCTTCTTAAAATAGGGGTACTTAATATGTATTTAGGTTAGCTACCAGACTACGAGAGAGAAAAAAATGCCCGATTCGGAGTCGTGTAAAAGTAAATACCAGTAAGTATGTTTTTACATCCTGCTTTTTTAGGTGAAAGAACGTTTTCTTGTTTTAATATAGTAAGCAGAATGGGTTGGGTTTTTTTAACTTTATTTTCTAGAGGGGATTGTGTGTTTATCTTCGTATACTATTGGATTTAGTTTTTAAAGTTGAATCAATGTAGCTGCACTCGGTCAGTTCCATAGACCTTCTTCTTTCCATCGTGGAAACCGTTTTATCGTGCCAGGTCGTAATGGAAAGCAAAACACAATTTACATCTTTAGCCTGTCGTGAGACTTCAATAGATCCTGATTATTTAGAACGATTGCGAACAGATTTGTGTTTTTTTATGTGCCAAACATTTCATTTTGAGGGAATACTAATACAAAGTAGAATAAAACTGTGCGGTCAGAACATTTATGGCTGCTTCTCGCTCATCAAATAGCATGTTGATGAATATTTATGGACAGTTCACTTTCGAAGAAGCAGGTACCTGTTGTTGTCTTTTTCTGTCCGCCCTCTTTTCTTATCTATTTTTCCTCTCTTTCTTCTTTGTCTTGTTCTCTCTCTCTCTCTTTCTTTCTCTCTCTCTCTCTCTCTCTCT
>NW_004797507.1:176669-179520 GCF_000002075.1 Aplysia californica
TCTCTCTCTCTCTCTCTCTCTCTCTCTCTCTCTCTCTACCTCCCTCCCTCTGAGTATATCATATTTCCCTAAGTAGGTACCTCATTTAAGCAGTAAAAACAGACATCAATGCCATGAGAACTGAACAGATCCTCTTTCCCAAAGTTGGTAGCTGAGCTGTGACCACAAAAGTAAGAACAGACCTCAACGTCATGGGAACCGAGCAGCTCCAGCAAACAACATGTCATGTGTCCAAAAGCGACAGACACACGTACGGAACTCATGTTGCCCACACACGTATTAAATGTTGCAGTTATGGGGGCAGAAAATAAACCCTAGACCAAAAACACACGGCTGAGAACTACGCGCGTGTAATTTACTCTTTTTAAAAAAGCGTGACGCATGCATGGAAAAATATTTTTTTCCATTCCGAATACACAGCCTGGGGCTGCCAGCTGTCGATTCTGCTTGAGTATTTTCTTGAGCTCGGTATATTTTCCCATAGCGAAATCGATGCCGTTAAAAAAAAGTTTCTCTCCGATATAGAAAAATGAGCCAAAGCAGAGAGAGCAAGCTGTGTGGTTCAGATACTAGACGAGGATTAAGTAGCTGCTATAAAAATGCCGTTTTACAAAATCGAGGGTGCAGAATGTATCAGTTCGTTTTCAGAGTTTGTTTTTCAGAGGTTGGGTTGTTTGGTTGTTTTTTCTTAGGTTTTTATTGGGGGGGGGGCGGAGGAGAGGGGGATTCAAAGTATAAGACGTGTCTCAAAAATCACTTCATTTCGCTGATATCTTTCGTTGTTTTGTTGTTGTCGTTGTTATCGCCGTTGTTGTGTCTTTTGGGTGGGTTGGGGATGTTGTTTGTTTTTAGTTTGTTGGTTTGTTTCTTTATTGTTGTTGGGTTGTTTTGTTTGTTTGTTGTTGTTGTTGTTGTTTTTTGTTTTTTTTGGGGGGGTTGAGTTGTTGTTTTTTGCATTTGGGGAATGGATTCGAACCTGACGTGTGTCGGGTTTTTTTTTTTTAGATTTTAGAGGAGGCGTGAGACATTTTCCCTGACACCTCATGATAATGTCACCACTTTTTTCTTCTGGGGCACCTAATTCCTCACCCCACCCCTTTCCACACGCACCCCACCACCTACTCTGTGCACCCGCCGCCATCTTCTGTACTGAAACAAAACGTTCAGCTTTTAACAGGTATCGACTTGGGAACAATTATAATAAAACAGTAAAATTAACACATAGCTCCGTTGAACCTTAACTTTGGTGCCACAAGGAAATGGAAAATGTACATTTTGTTTGCCTTTAATCAACGTTTTTCAGTACAATTTCCTTGGGTCTATGTTTTTATATGGACATAAAAGGAATAGAACCAAAAAACAAAAATTCGATAACAATTATCTACCTGGCGGAAACATGCCTGTTTCTCCGATTTCGTTATTTTGACGAGCACCTGATTTCACCACGATACCTCACATATATAAGAGAGAGATAGACATAGTTATATAGATATATTTTATAGTTATATAATATACGTATAGAATAATGCATACATAATGTATGCCCGTTTATGTAAGTAGGCAGACAGGAGAACGAACGAATGTATTATGAACCTACAAGAATTGATCAACAGTTACATGCGGAGCACTCACCGAGACACCGAGCTCACTGGCAGGCCTGTGACATAATGCCGAACATTCACACAGACCAGAGAGATTATAAATGTGAGGCAACGTGGTGGAATCAGGCTCTCGTCAATTTTTGGGCATGTAGAGTTATTGGTATCATCTTAAAGCGTGTTCACTTGTCTTTATTTGGATGAAAAAAATGTCCATTTATCTTGAATACAAGTCAAGGTCTTTGGGAAAGAAGGAGGTGAGGGTTACTTGTTTTCAGAGATAAAATTAGTGAGAAAATGGCCGCCAAAGATTAGTCATTTTCTTAGCTTAAGAGTCCATGTTAACTGAAAATTTACAATTTATGTGCATTTCATCAACGTTTTTCAGAAAAATCCAAACAGCAATGAGTTCTTTAATGGGAATGAAAGGTGTTCAGGCAAAAAACAAAAATTTGATAAAAATTCACAAACCTGCGGGAAAATGCAAGTTTCTTCACTTTAATTATTTTGACGAGAGCCTGATTCCACCACGCTGCCTCACAAATGTATATTATGTGCAACAAAACCTAAACGTGTGACACCGGCAACATTGTATGAACACGGGGGGTCGTCGCCCGTTTGATTGCTTTGTTTGTGAGCAAACGTGTTCATTTATGCAAATGAGGGAGAAAAGGACACGTAGTTAGTTACATAAAGACCTTGAATGAAACTGAAGAGTTTATAAATGCAATACTATGATAGAATTATCTAATTACGAAACGTGATGCAAAAAAACGCTATTGAATATCGGTGTTTCGGGAGACGACAGAAAGCGAAGCCGTAATTTGAAATAGATTGGGGTGAATGCCGTCGACTGTAATTGTGTTTTCTTTTTGTCTGGTATAAATGTTAAAAAAGGAATGTGGAATGAACGTAGTCAGGAACACAGACATACGAATTTACCGAAACGTCTTTTAAAAAATTAAGAAAAAAGGGCTTTGAGTCTGGAGAATAAGAGAGAGAGATGGGGGGGAGAGAGAGAGAGAGAGAGAGTAATAAAGAACAACAAGAACGAAAACTGTGACGAAACAATAAAACGACACGCGCCAGCCCTAACGAAGCGAAAGTAGGCCACATTCCCCTCATTGACAAACTCATCAGTGCAAGGCTCCTAACCCAGCTGTAATCAAATTATGATTAATTTTATGATTTTAGAGGTCTTAGCACGCGATCTTTACATGCTGACTACACGTCGAATTCCTCATATTATATTG
>NW_004797507.1:180037-184533 GCF_000002075.1 Aplysia californica
GACAGAGAGAGAGAGAGAGAGAGAGAGAGAGAGAGAGAGAGAGAGAGAATCCTCGTCAATGTATCTTACGCTAAGTAAATGGAACTGATATTTTGTATTTATAGTGGGGTTGTGAGTGAAAGAAAAGACATAGAAAACTGTATCTAATAGCATGCATTTTCTGAACATTCCAAACAACATGTGGAATGTAGAACGTGCCGGACCGTGTGAGTAATAAGGGCATTATCATTTGGGTCAATGTTTGTAACGTTAACGTTCAAGGCAAGAAAATAAAATAATAACTATTTCTCTCTCCGGGAAAAAATAAATAAATAAAGTGTGTTAATAATATTTTATATAATTCTGTAGCAATGTATAATCAACCGAACTTTTTACATTTATGTTCCCAGCTGTTTTCTGCATTAATCTAAGTTTTGTTTTGTATTGTACCGCCTGAGGGTGATATTATTATGTTCACATTTTGTGGCGCTGTCTGCTTTACCCAACCTTTCCTGTTTTACTTTAGTCAGCTTTTTGCGGGAAATGTAAACTACAACTCCGTAAAGCATTCGTCGTCCCAGAACTATTTTGTCCAAAGTGCCTCTTTATTTAAGTATACTTTGGACAAAATAATTCTGAGAAGATGTATTTTGTACTTTGTTGTTGGTAAAGTGTTGATTCAGTATAAACTACAAATTTTTAGAAAATCTATCTATCTATCTATCTATCTATCAATCAATCAATCAATCGATCGATATATCAATCTATCTATCTATCTATCTATCTATCTATCTATCTATCTATCTATCTATCTATCTATCTATCTATCTATCTATCTATCTATCTATTTATCTATAATAGATCAATGCATCTGCGGAGGAAGCCAAACTCTACTTGGTGATCTTAGTGTCACAAGACACGCTTCGGGCACGCTCCTCATCCCAGCTCCCGTTTTTGCGACTCTTCCTCCTCTCGCCCGAGGGTGATATTATGTTCACAGTTTTTGGCGCTGTCTGCTTTACCCAACTTTTCCTGTTTTACTTTAGCTCGCTTTTTGCTTGTCGGGAAATGTACAAATGTAAACTACAACTCCGTAAAGCATTCGTCATCCCAGAACTATATATTTTGACCAAAGTGGCTCTTTATTTAAGTATTCTTTGAACAAGATAGTTCTAAGACGAGGCATTTCGTACTCTGTTGTTGGTGAAGTGTTGGCAACTTTGTCTTAATTCAGTATGAAATACATTTTTAGTAAGACTTTTACGTCACTTGCAACACAGTAAGGTCATATAAGTGCCGAGGAGAGTAACATACACAAAAAAGGAGGAGGGGAGATAAGGACGATAGATGTTTCATAGAAAAGAAGGAGCAAACCACACTAGAGCACTCGTGAACCACCCACAAATACTTTTTTTTTTTAAACTAACAAAAGAACAAAACAAACAACAGCCTTTAAAACAACAGCCTTGTTTCCGCCGCTACGCTAGTACCTCTATCTATCTATCTATCTATCTATCTATCTATCTATCTATCTATCTATCTATCTGTCTATCTATCTATCTATCTATCTATCTATCTATCTATCTGTCTATCTATCTATCTATCTATCTATCTATCTATCTGGTTAACGTCTCGGTAGACAAAAGGTCAACAGTCTGCTGACCCAGGCTACATTTCTTGTTCTGGTAGTGTCCAGAGACAGAGAAGAAGAGATTAGATCAATGCATCTGAGGAGGAAGCCAAACTCTACTTGGTGATCTTAGTGTCACAAGACACGGCTCCGGCCCCCCTCCTCATCCCAGCTCCCGTTTCGCGACTCTTCCTCCTCTCGAGAGTTGCCAAACAAGCCCTGCACCCCCCGAGGCCAAAACAAAGAAATCATTTGGCCGAAGGTGGAAGAAGGGAGTTTTTTCGCCGGTTCCCCCGATTCTTGACGACACGCGTCCTTGCTTGCAGCAGCGCACAAGTGGATGTTGTTAGTTCCCAGCTTTGGCTTTTTTCTAGGGGGGATTTCGGCTGCAAGGTAAATGTTTGTATTTACCGCCTACGATTTCTGCCGTGTTTGTTGTGGGGGTTTTTGTTGGCGGATCACGCGCACGGGTAAGAGCAAATTGTGTATTGATCGGTCTTCAGATTTTCGTTCCCTGTCGAAGATTTCTTGTACTTTCGAGCCTTTGAGTTGGAACATTTTTCGCGATCATGCGTAGGGTGGCTCTACAACTTGTCTATTTCCTGGACTATGAGAAAACCTGTGTAAGTTTTATTATCTTGAATGTCGGTGTGTGTAATTATTAAATGAAATATTGATTAGAGAAGGGGAAAATGACGAACGGACAGAGAAACGAACAAAATTATAGTTACATCAAAGCCTGAATAAACAAACGAAATCACAGTTATATCACAGCCTTAGTAAATGTGTTTTTTTAATCAATCCAGCATAGCAAAACAAAAAAGACAGACAGCTACTTCCACAGAGATAGGTTTCCCATTTCTGCATCTGGCGTATCTTCACTTTCCCAATTCGTTAATAGACGATATTATGTTTTTGTTTTGTTTTGGTATCATATTTTCAGGCCCCATATCGCATATTTGTCTCCCAAAATGAATGCAATCATAATAAAACATCCTGTATCTCAACGTGCGTTCTTGATAATTTGATTAACTTTATTCTTGCCTTTCATTCGGTATGTTATTCAAATTGATTTTTCCTCATGGCGCACATTTTGCTGTTAACAATGTCAATCTAATGAGTAATATTACAGCGGCTTTGTATGTTGGCGTGTAAATCGTGGCATATAACGTGGTCTGGGCTAGCCTCCCACTTGTTCTTTTATAAATTTAAGGACGCACTCATCATTAAATTACGGAAAGCTGACAACCAGCAATTATAAATGATTTTTGTCTTTTTATTTTAAGACGAAGGAAGGAGTTGTAGAGTTCATATTTAACAGGAGAAAGAGAATTACCAAAGGAAAAAAACCGCAGAGAGAAATTGAGAGGAGAAAGTGTGTGTTTGTGGGTGTGGGGGGGGCAGGAGGGATCAAGTAGAGAGTAGGTTGAGGGACAGGCAGACAGACTGACTGAGAGACAGACAGACAGACAGACAGAGAGTCAAACACACAGACGGACATATAAGAGATTACAAACATAATGTCCACCAAGGAATAGAACAAGATAGAAATAGAACGCGCGGAAAAACGGTTGTAGGGTCGGGCACTCCTTTTGCACGCAATCGAGCCAATAAAGGAGAAGAAAGACAAATGTTACTTTAAAACACAGTGTGCTCTAAACTTTAAGAAAGGTATCCTGGGTAAAGGAGAATTCTACCCGCGCCAGGATGGATTACAGGCCACGAGGTGTCACAGGAACTGGTCAGTCCCAGGACTGGACCTCTGGTTCTAGAACCTTCCCTCTCCCAGGGGGTGCTACAACGACAAGGGGCTGAAGAGAGAGATCGATGCGTGTCTGAAGGGCCGACGGTCTGCCTTTTTCTCGTTTCCCCTTTTTGTTTTTTTGTTGGGGGTTTAAGGGGAGGTGTGAGGGTTGAGCCCTTTGACCAAATAGATGTTCTCATCGAGAGGAATTCCCATATGTATCGACAGAAACATTTACTTAAGAAGAGGGACAATGGTGAAGGGATAGGGAGAGTGGAATGAGACAGCAGACAGCAGCGTGGAGGGTCTCGTGTGGAATGTGCTGTGAGTGTTTGAAGAAAGTAATTTGGAACGTACGACTGTTTTGGCGCATGTCACATCCGTGTCTGTGCCTTGTTTTCTTGTGGGTTTTTTTTTTTACAAGAAAAGGTTTATCAGCGCTCGCAACTGCATAAGGTCATATGAGCGCCAGAAGATTAGAGGTGTTACTTGAGAGTAACAAACATAAAAAAGAAGGTGAGATAAGGACGATAGATGTTTGAATGTTTGATAGGAAAGAAGAAGCAAACCACACCAGAGCACTCGCCAACCACCCACTTTGCTTGTGTGTGTATGCTGGTGTGTGAGTTTATATATGTGTGTATGTATGTATGTATGCATGCATGTGTGTGTGTGTGTGTGTATGTGTGTGTGTGTGTGTGTGTGTGTGTGTGTGTTTGTATACGGACGAGTATTATGTCTCTGACAGGCAGACAGACAGACAGACAGACACAACACGCATAGACAGACATACAGACTAACAGACACACACACGCACACACACATACACGCACACACACACACATACAGACACACACACACACACACACACACACACACACACACACACACACAAACACACAGACTTGTTAGCGTAATTTTTAAAAAAATCTCAGCTGCCAATTCGAACTGCGACCTGCACTGAACTGCCTCTTTTTGTTCCGATCCCCCTCTGGGAATCCCATACCCCATTAACAGCAGTGCAACGGGGGCAGATGTTTTAAATGTTTAAGCGTGGATGTGTGGGTTGCGTGTGTTTGAATTTTCGGGGTGTGCTCATGCTTTTTTATGCCGCTTTGTAGCTTTTCTTAAATGTAAGTTTGA
>NW_004797507.1:186152-189982 GCF_000002075.1 Aplysia californica
ATGATGATGATGATGGTGATGATGATGATGATGATGATGATGATGGTGATGATGATGATGATGATGATGATGGCGGTAACGATGCAAGTTGGTGTTAGATTATTTCTTCATTTGGCGCTTACTCCAGATCCCCCCTGTTTGTTCCAGGGAAGCCATGTCTGTTACAACACATCTGTTTCTTGTGACTCATTTTCTGCCCCTCAACATGATGGGTTTTATTTTGGGCAATATTAACTTCACAATTTAGATTAACACAAGGACATTTTCCTATCATTGCTTGCCCTTCTACTACATGTATTTTCCCTCGTTAATTGACAGTGTTGAGTCTTAAAAGTCCTATTTGTGTCACGACGTGGTGAAATCAGACGCTCGTAAACTTTAAGGCGTATGGGGTTGTCAATATTATCTTAATGCCTGTTGATTTGCCTTGCTTTTGGTGAAAAAAATATCTAACTTCGTTGAATAGAAGTCAAAATATTTGCAATTGAAGGAGTTCACAGTCGCCTGGTTTCAGAGGTAAAAGTATCGAGAAAATGGCCACCAAAGTTTGGTAACTTCCATAACCTGAGAGTCCTCGGAAATGGAAAATGTACATTTTGTTTGCCTTTAATCAACATTTTTCAGTAAAATTTCCTTGGGACTTTGTTTTTATATGGACATAAAAGGAATAGAACCAAAAAACAAAAATTCGATAACAATTATCTACCTGGCGGAAACATGCCTGTTTCTCCGTCGTTATTTTGACGAGCGCCTGATTTCACCTCGATATCTCACATTTGGTATTTTATCAGGCTCGTAGTTTGTACTCCTAATATTGTTATTTTCTGTTCGCTGCAATATGGTTTTTTTCTCTTTAAGAACAGAGGGAAAATGAGGGGTGGGGGATATTTTTAATATTTTTTTTTTGTTTTCTTTCCTTTTTGTTTCTCTTTGTGTACCTATCGCTCAGCAAAGTTGACATCTTCACTTATATTTGAAAATGGATTTTTTAAAATCCTGCTGTCTTTTACATTTCTCTCTATCGCTCTATTTCGTTTTTATAAAGAATTTATTGAGAATCCGTTATAAAAGACTATAGTTTCTTTGTCATGTAGTGCGTTGAAACTAGCAGTACGCTTGCGTATGAAAATTCTGAAGCGGGTGGTTGGAGAGCGCCACTGGTACATCTCTACTGGCCCTCTGTTGATTCTGTCTGACTGTCTGATATTTTTCCCAGCACCAGATGACCCTTATTGTGTTTATTATGTTATTTTCATTACTTAAACAAGCAAATTCCTGAACTAGAAAAAAAAAACTTCTCATTCGTGAGACGAACATTGTTTGATAATCCAGACAGGTCTCCGAGGATGTCTAAATATTTACTTTACTTCTGTATGGTGTGCGAAGTGGGAAAAGGAAAGAAATGAAATATAACAAAAAAGAAGTCATCTGCTTTGAAATTGGAACAAAACGGTTTTGTTGTTTTAATGAAGTTTTCTGTAGAAAGTTCGCCCTAACATCGTTCAATCCCAGAATCGCTCTGTGTCTGGCCTTTAAGACAGCAAGGTTTTTGTCCCCTTTACATGTGCTCCTTCGATGCTTTTTCCATGTAAGCCGGGATAACGGCCTTTCTAGTCCCATAACGCCACAAGAGAGAGCACATTGCTACTCCCTATGCTTTCAACCTTTGTGATTCCTTCATGAGACGCATATTATTGGAGATCGGCGACAAGCTCAGCGCAAAGTTTGTGACAGCGAAACTTGAATCAAGGCTGGTAATCCCGATCAACAGGAGAGACGGACATAGCTCAAGTATTGGATTAGGCATGTCGTATGGACGCAGCCAAATGCAAAAAGCATCGATTTTTGGGGATGGACTCATTTATTAACCCATTATTGATTTGAGTTTCTTCGGAATTTAAATAAAAATGTATTGTTGTTTGTTGTTGTTTTGTTGTTGTTTTTGATTGTGAGGTTTTTTGTTTGTTTTTTATTTTTGTTTTTAGGGGGGTAGGTGGTTGGAGTTGCCAAATGCTGCAGATTTTCGGGTCAGTAAGCAGGAACTTTGCAGCAATATTGAAGCTGGGAGGGAAAACAAATAGAACGACATGGCTGTCGATTCCAGACCGAGCTCTGACGCAACTCCCAGCAGGCACCGAGGATTTATGCCCCCTTTCTTCTGTTTCCAAAGCAAATGACAGAACATGGACCTCGATTTAGATTTCGTCTGGCTGCATTCAATTCAAAAGGTCGAAGACTGTAGGAAAGAGAGAAGCACAAGCGGAGCGTGAACACACTGTAGATTCAGAGTAATGTAACACGTTTTCGCTGCTGTTTGCAAATATCACCAAGTTCTCAACGTTCATGCTGAGCTAAAACCTTTTCTATACAAAGGACAATGCCATTTCTGAGATACAACCGAAAAGAATTGAGAGTAAATATTCCTGAGGTAAACCAAGAATAAATCACTTAAAGAATTTGGACATTTCAGCGAATGGAAAAGGTCAGGATAATTTAAGGTCTTTTAGAGCATTCGGGCAGAAAAATGAGTGGCGAACCATGACTAGCGATGTCTGTTTCAGATCTGGCATTTAAGAAGCGTTTCGGAGATTGACACGCGTGTATTTGAAAACGAAATCGAAAACCCTGCTCCACTATTGATATAAATATCGCCAAAACATTCTTCGCCTTGCTTTTAAACGCAACGCAATTGAAAGTCATATGCATTATTGGGAGTTCTTTTTAGAAATAGGAGCAGATGTGTTATTTACTTACTCTCTCCCTATACTGCCAGGTACATAAGGTAGAGAGCAGTTGACGACACGCTTGTATGTCCCTGGCCTGTACCTCCATCTTGGGCACCTCCAGACCTCATGCCTGATTGTCCCCCCCCCCCCCGGGGGCGGTGCTACTGACTGAAGTGTCTTTAGGCCATTCCCAAAAGGGGGGACATTAACATGTTCTTATGCACAGTAGAATTGCAAATGGGCTGATTCATCGATGACATGCTCATAACTTTTCTTAATCCTTACTATCATCATTTTTCTTCTACTTCGGTTGTATGTTTGTCACACTCTTGTGGCCCGCTTTTTTAAATTGTTTGTTGAATAGATTTGTTTGTGCGCTTGTTTTCCATTTCTCTTAAGCAAACATTCGTACCGCCGAAAGTATATTATTTTTATTGTCTCCTGTGAGATGATTATCAGAATTCCAAACGGTTTTTAATTGTACAAAAGGGATCAAAATGTGTAAGCGTCAACAAAATCACCCACGCCACCCCCAGCGCTCCCTATGACTGGGTATCATGTTGAAGCCTGACTAAAACAAGTCTTCCATCAAATAAGAATAAAATGAAAAGTCATACATTTGCCTTTTGCTTCAGGGTATTAAAAAGGCTCACCATTTTCTTTTTACTGTCACGAAAGGTGTTTTTGAAAGTCATTTATCTTGATACCAATTCAAAATCCCCATGACAGGGATATTGTACATCTCTAAACCCCATGCGTTATTCAGTCGATTAAGATGGGAACATGGAAAACCCGGAAGTCTGATTTCGATCATCGTAGTATCAAAATCTAATTTCTCTTGATGCTGCTCCCAGTATGGCTTTCCTTTAAATATTGTCATCGAACTCCAGGTGTCTTTCAAAAACAGAGTTAATCAAGAATGGCATTCCCATACTGCATTACAAAACCACGTGTCTCATGTACTGATCTTTTCCATAGTGTTCAATGGGGGCGTAATAACTGCTACAACAAAAACAGACATTTTTGATTAAAAGATGAATGTTTTGAAACAGTCACATCTGTCATCCCTCCTTGAAACTGTCAGTCTGTAGAATATAACACCCC
>NW_004797507.1:190682-198321 GCF_000002075.1 Aplysia californica
TGTGTGTGTGCGTGTGTGTGTGTGTGTGTGTGTGCGTGCGTGCGTGTGTGTGTATGTGTGTGTGTGTGTGTGTGTGTATTTTATGTATGCGTGATTGTGTGTTTGTGTGTGCAGTTAGTTAGCTTTATTACATTGCTATTATCAGAGCCAATGATTGTTCTCACCTTTTTCATTTGGAAATGTTTGTGTTTTATCTTCGTTTTTTTTACTTTGACATTCACGACATCGAATGAGTGTCAATTGCTGAAATCTCGCCACACAGCCGTCGCTTTGATAGCGGTATCATCAGCATGGAAATGCCTGCCGGAGAAGCAATTTTCCCCTTTTCTGTTCATTTTGTAAAGTACAATTATCAGAATCCGTTTGTTTTACTTTTGTAAATTGTTGATAATTCCAGCTTTGGAAATTTTTCTTGGGTTTTACAGGCAGGAAATGTTTTGTCTTGTTGTGTTTTGTTTTGTTGCTTTGTGGTCACGACATGCGAAAGAAGTAAATGTTAGTCTATTTTCTCCTTTATTTAATAACATTAACAGTCATTTTTACCTCAAATGTGAACTGAATTTGAAAGCGGAAAAGAGATAGGTCGATTGTGTAAGTTAGGCTTTTGGAGATGAAACGATAGAAAGAAAGGTATGAAGTTCAACATGTTAGAGTTTTTAATGTTACATGATGTAACAGGGAGACTATGGCGAGTCTTAGAATTAGGTCTGTCTACACATCAGGACACGCATTAGCAGATTCTTTTTTTTTCTTCTTTTTTTCTAGTTCTTTTTCTTTTTAGGGGGGGGGCAGACGACGAGAGAAATAGATTGACACACGGACAGAAAAGCTGACAGGCCGGCTTATGCTATAATATGTACTCAGTTTGCTGTCAAACTCACTACTTACATTAAAATATGGCTTAAAGTGACTTGTTTTCAAAACAGCAAGGATCACTTTTGTCCCCAGATCTTGTCGAAGAATCAAACATATTGTCCTAAATGACGAAACAGATGATAGCAACAACGGGGGAACCAGGAAGAATTGCATTTAAGAAATCGGCAAACAACATGAGAAACGGGACGGAAAATAGAAGACAATCTGCAGATCGTTTATTGGGGATAGAAGAGGAAAAATGACGATTCAAAAGGATGAATTGGACATGAGAAAAACGAAGTATAAAGCAAACTGCCGGAGAGAAAGAAGGGGCGCAAACTGCAACATAGCATTTATGATTTGAAAAGAGATACAGTAAAAAGAAACGCTGGGAAAGTAAGAAGAAGATTGCAAAAGACATAAATAGGGGCATGAAAAGAGAGGGACGGAGAGAGAGGGGGAGTGAGAGAAAAAGAAAGAAAAAGAGTTGGGAGAGAGAGAGGGGGGGGGAAGAAAGGGAGAAGGCAAAAGGAAAAGACGGCCCGGGGGGGGGGCATCTTGTGAAATAAACGATCAGATGTCCGAAAGCCGAGAAATCCCTTTGGACGACAGAGGGAGGGGGAAAAATTGCTCTGTAAAGCGACATAGCCTAGGCAAAAAGCAAGACGAGAAAAGCGTTGCGTGATGAGCGTTAACCCTCAGGGCTTTGTGGAACCCACGAAATCTTGTTAACCCTTTTGGCCCAGCCTCTCGTGTTCCGGTGACCTAATGACTGCAAGAGCATGGGGCAACTTGACGGAACTGAGCTTGATGAGGCTCCAAGTCTATTTACTCCAGATTGTGGGTCGTGAAGTAAATGGTCATTTTTCTGACGAACTATCGTTGTTTTCAAGAGAAGCCTCTTTGGCCGCTTTGTGGTTTTTTATTTCAAAACCGTTGTCGTAGAAAATGTGCTTTTGGCAGGCATAGCACTTCTTTTCCCCTTTGACGATATCTTCTAGGTTCACGCAGTGCCATTATCAGAAAAGTGCCCTCTATCGCCCCCTCCTCCACCTCCACCCCACCCCTCCCCAAACCGGCCACCCATGCCTTTGTTTGCGCCCTCAGTTTCCGTCTAAGTTAAACTTTAACAACTCCTTCAAAGGCAAAAAGAGACCCTCGGTTACTCTCAGCATTTGGCTATGGTAGAAAAATCTCACTGCAATGTATAATGCACCAAAATTCACGTATAACCTCTGCATTATTCAGTTCTCTTAATAACCAACCCACAGAACAGTTGTCATGCACCCCCCCCCCCTCCTGACCCACACCCTAACATCACTCACAGCTTTAGTTGCAGCATCGGAAGCCTAATGGGCTAGAGTGGGGTTTCCATCCTCTTCAGGCAGACCAATATTTTGATGCTTTTGGCCGTGTGCCAGGTTACTTTATGATGAAAGTGGGGACGACGTCAGTGAGTGGGGCCTAGCTGGGAATCGAAAGCTAGAAATGATGGTACCGGATGAACTTGGGGGCGGTTGACGGGTGTGTGACGGGATAGGTCAGGAGTCCAGATGTCTGATTTTGAGGTGACGTCGGAGAGTAATACATGTAATACAAGATCGAAATCATGGTAACAAACACCGGGGGGAAGAAGAAGAAGAAGAAGAAGAAGAAGAAAAAGAAGAAGAAGAAGAAGAAGAAGAAGAGAGAGGGCGAGAGAGAGAGAAACATGCAAATAACACGCACACGCACACGCACACATAAACACACTGCGTAAGACACGCATACACACATACACGCGCACACACACACACACACACACACACACACACACACACACACACACACACACACACACACACACACGCTCTCACAAACACACACACACACACACACACACATATATATATATATATACAGAAACACACACATAATCACACACACACACATGCACACACACATCCACACTTACGAACACACACTTGCAAACACACGCATACACACACATACATACCCAGAGAGAAAGACTTGCGTACAGGCAGTCAAGCAGACAGAGAGACAGATTGACAGGAGGGCTGGGGGTGACCAACAAAAAACCTCTGAGAAGAGCAGACGAGAGGGAGGGAGGGGATTACATTAACGGAAATTGTAACTCACATTTAAAGGAACACAGGAGTGAAAATACAATTCAGTGAAATCTATTCCTACAATTGCCTGTTTTGTCGTAGGCATGCATGGAAAAAAGAAATGAGCACCGCTTCGAGTTTGTCAAAATGAACTGGGATTTTTTTTAAAAAAATTTTAGGGGGGTGTTCTTTTTTCCTAATGTAGATCTAGTTATTTTGGAAGTATCCCCATGGCAAGGCGGCCACTGGTCAAAGATCCAATCAATGAGTTGAGGAGGGGAGATCAATCCATAATCTTCCAACTTAGAACACAACATGTACCCCTCAACCAACATCTCAACCGAAATGGAGTAAAGCAGTCTGCTGCCTGCCCACTATGTGACTACCCCTCAGAGACAGTGGAACATCATCTGTTTTTCTGTAGAAAACTAACTGATTTAAGGGGATGTTTTCTTCCCAAGCTACCCCACACATCTAATTGCCTCTACTCCTCAAGACAACAGTTAGAACAAACATGCAACCCTCACCGAATGGCATCATGCAGAAGAGTTAACGCTCAGATGCTACTGGATCGCTAACAACAACAACAACAACAACATCTAGTTATTTTACGGCCCCTTCACCCCTTCACCTCCATTTAGGAGGCGGGTCTCGATCCTGCCTGTCAGGTAGAGCTGGGCGAAGAATCGATTCCGGAACCGATTCCCACGATTAATGCTGAAGAAAAGTTCCGACTCCTTTTTTACGTACACCAACAGTTGTCAGCTACTTTAATCACTAAAATCTTCTTTTTTTAAGAATTTATTTTTGAAAAATAAAAGTTGATGCTTTGTACTGTTCCGAAATCAAGGTCATCCTAAATGTTGAAGAAGCTAAACAGGTAACCAACGGAAGAAATTATAATATCATTAGAAAGTAAGTAATTGGGTTCCGAGTCGATTCCTACGATTCCTAGCTTTCAATAATCGCGAACCTAGCCACCCAGCACTACTGTCAGGGCCAACCTGTGGCTGAGAGGGATACAGAGTTGCAGCAACGTTCGAGAAACGAACTCGGGTCTTTTGCGTGAGACTGCGAAGCGGCTAAATGCTTTTTAGGTTGTTTTAGCACGGTTTTTACGTGCAACTGCATAAGGTCATATTACTGGTGAAAGTCCAATTTGCACACAGGAAAATCGTTAAAATGCCATCTACACAATAGATTCTTATACATTTTTTCTTTGATTTCTAGCTCGTTTTTAGGAGATAGTTTTTGCCAATTCATTTTCATGTAATTGTAGCCTACACAGAATGCAATATTATTATGTTATATAGCAAGCAGTCTAAGATAAAAGAAAATGGAATATTCTGTTTGAGCTTACATACAATGAAGCTGATTAAACGTATTTAAAGAAATCTCTGGCAAGATTTTGAAAGCAGCCAGAAAACCCTCGAAAAGAGAAACAGAGCAACATCATAATTTTCTCCTTCTTAGTAGATCTACTTTTAAAAATAATATATATTATTATCACTACAAGGGACTACACATCTTGAAAAAACGATAAACTTGCTCTATGATTTGTCCCAAAAAAATGGACGGAAAAGCTAGCACCAGTTGAATTCAATAAGAATTGTGATTAAATAGTGAATATGTAACGATAATAATAAGTTATTAGGCAAGGATTTTTTTTATATCCGCAGCCTCAAACGTTAATTTGTATTGTTAGCTAGATCTAGTTCTGCGCAGTTTAAGCTTGAATATTATTTTTATGATTAGTTTTGGCAGGTCTGGATCGCAGGACTGTTAATTCAAATTTATTTTGTTATCGAGGAAAATTTTGTTTTGTTTTATTTTTCTTACTTGAAAGAATTATAAATTTGTTATTTAGCTTTCCTGTAGACAGGTGGGCTTAACAAACAAAAAATAAAGTGAAAATTGGGGTTGTTGTTGTTTTGTTGTTGTTGGGTTTTTTTGGTGGGAGTGAGGGGGGGGGTGCTGATTTTGCGAGGGCTTTTGATTTTTCAAATTGAGAAAACGGGGGGGGGGGTCTGTGTGTACTTTTTGTGAAACCTTATCATAGTACTTTCGAGTCATTCGACGAAAACGTATTTGAATTAACAGCATTGGGTACATCAATACCAACTGTGAATTTTTTTAGAAATATAAATTTATAACGATAGGTTTATTTCCTTCGGTAAGGGAAATCTTTTGAGAACTGCCCTTTCTCGTTTTCTGGATATAATAATAATCATTTTTTTCGCCTCAGTCTTCAGCATGTTTATTACCGAGCAAGGCATTCTGTACTCGATACCCTCATATTATTTTGTTGGACGTAAGACCGGCAGAACTGTTTAGGAATCTTTGACAACCCTAATAACACGGCAGATTGTGATGTATGCGGCTTGGTCGCTTTTACAATAGAGCAACATATTCGGTGATCAGGCGGTTAATGACCGCAGAGCCATAAATAATCTCAAATAATGTCTGTGATTCGTCATTTTGTCTGGTGCGTCCTTGGGCGAGACACGGAAACCTGTCCTTAAAACAGGTCGCTGCGCAAGGGCCAGCAGCAGATAGCTTGTATGTAGAACTGTCTATAATATCTCATGTTATGTTCAGCGTTTTTGGTGTAGCACATTTGCTCCTTCTTTCCTATCGAACAACTATGTGCATCGTCTTTATCTCTCCTCCTTCTTGTGTATGTTTGTTACTCTCTTGTAACACCTCTAATCTTCGGCTCTTATATGATCTTATTGTGTTGCAAGTGCCGTAAAACTTTTACTAAGATGTAGCCCAGTAGTTCCCAGCCACAGCGATAGCATCTACGAATGGGCGACGGTAATGTTAACATAAATGGGCAACGGTAATTTTAATATGCGATGGGGATCACCAGGTCTCTACTCTGGAATTATTAAGTTGTGTCTGATTAATACCTAGTTTGAAAACGTTAATGTTCATGTTTCACAACTTGTCAAGCTTTTTGGAATGCAATTCTTTGAATGTCTCTTTCACAACTTCGAAACAATTTTCGATTTTGATAGAGCATTTAGAGCATTCGGTTTCTGACTTCAAGGTCTCTGTAACTTGAAACTACCAAAAATGTCAGATAGGACACTGTCATTCTAAGGTAGCTTGAAAATACATTAGTGGGGTGCGGGGCTTGGGTTTCATAGCTGTTTGCCTCTTAAAAGTGGCAAAACTAGGTGCTGGCTATAAAACGTTGGCAAGCAGTGATGTGACCTCTTTATTAATTATTATTCTTTTATAAATTCTTCTTACATTGTAACCAATAAATAGAAGTGGTACAGTATTTTTTTGTATTTTTCCGTCCCACCACTGTTGGCTTTCTTTGCTGTGGTGCACCTTAAATGCGCTAATGTGCACCCTTCTTTAGTCATTCCCTGTCCTCACACCTGTATCGTATTACTTGTTTACCAGATAATTCAATCGACCTTGATATTTCAACAACGAAAAATTACGGGAGTATATGGAAACCACCAATTATTTTCCATAAGGTTCCAAGTTAGGCTCTGAACACAACTGGGCTCGCTCCTATTGGAGACAGACGGTGTGTGTGTGTGTGTGCGTGTGTGTGTGTGTTTGTGTGTGTGTGTGTGTGTGTGTGTGTGCGTGTATGTGTGTACGTGTGTGTACGTGTGTGTGTGTGTGTGTGTGTGTGTGTGTGTGTGTGCGTGAGAGAGAGAGAGAGAGAGTGTGTGTGAGTGTGCGTGTGTGTGTGTCTATGTGTGTGAGTGTGTGTCTGTGTTTGTGTGTGTGTGTGTGTGTGTATGTGTGTGTACATGTGTGTGTACGTGTGTGTGTGTGTGTGTGTGTGTGTGTGTGTGTGTGTATGTGTGTGTGTTGTTTGTATTTTGCTTTGGTAATGGTTAGTTCGCTTGTTTGTTTGTTTAATTTTCGTTGTCGTTTTTTCTTCTTGTGTTTTTTTTCCGTTGGTCTATTTGTTGGTGAAGAGGCGTCAAACTATACAATTAAATGGATTCAGTTTTGATTTCCGAAACATTATCAGAATCGACCAGCCGTGTCAGTCGGCTGCGACTATCACAAAATGAAACTTCGATCGTGTTATGTCGTCATTCTCGCCGGCAATTAATGTAGCCGTGAAAACACTGAGCTCAACTGGGTATATAATCACCAATCACTGAGCACTAGTGCTGGGCGGCTAGGTTTCCGATTATTGAAAGCTAGGAATGGTAGGAATCGACTGCGAACCCAATTACTTAGTTTCTAAAGATGTGATTTATTCCGGTGGTTACCTGGTTGGCTCCGAACATCTTCAGGGTTTAGGATAACCTTGATTTGGGAACATTACGAAGCATCAACTTCTATTTTTCAAAAATAAATTCTTTAAGAAAAAAGAAGATATTAATGATAAAAGTAACTGGTAACCGTTGGCTTACGTAAAACGGAGTCGGTCGGAACTTTTCTTTCGTAGCATTCATCCTTGGAAGCGGTTCCGGCGCGGAATCGATTCTTCGCCCAGCTCTACTGAGCACGTAGCTCACGTTTCTGAGAATCCTCCTAAATCTTTGTTGTATCTTTATCTTTCGAACTGCGATAGAATCTTGGTATTTTTTCACGTAGAGCGATGGGCGTTCTGTAATGTCCACAACTGTAGATCTTTTCAACTTTAATGTCACACATAATTATTGCTGCCTCGATAGTTTTTGTTTTTAAAA
>NW_004797507.1:202570-208469 GCF_000002075.1 Aplysia californica
GTGCTTAAGTCTCAACCGCGCATGGTAGCCCAAATTGTTATGGTTGAATTCTGAGGTTGCAAAAAATGGATAACTGACCTATGCGTCCGAGGGAAAAAAATGGACATAATCTTTGAAATATAAATCAGTAGTAAACAATGAGTTTTAGATTGTCTCATGAAAAGAAAAGAGTTTGACGAATCGAATTTGTTTAACCTCAGAGGATCTAAGAGAATTTAATAACAAATCCTAAAACTTTTAAGCGATTGCTCAAGACTCGTTTGTTTAATTCTTAGTTGTAGTGTATTAGTAGTACTGATACGTTTTGTTTTTACTGCTGTCCTTATGTGTATTTAATTAATGTATGGCTGTGAAGGTTCTGCTTTATGTGGTTGAATTGGTTTTTCTTGTTACTGTGAAATGTTTAATCCTGCGTGAAAGAATAATATTACTTTTCAGTAATCGTGTGACGGATGTTAAGCGCTGAGAGCGTAAACTCGTATGGGATAGGGCGTTATAAATATATGCAATTTATTATTATTAGCCTTGAGGCACGACATTTCAGCATCGAAAAAAAGTCTAAGAGTGGAGTCCACTCGACGAAAGAATGGTGTGAATGTTGGTCTTACACCCGTTGCTAGACAGTAAAGCGTTTTTATGTACTCGACATTTGGTCTGACGTCTAACTCCGATAAGAGTCTCCGATCAAGGCAAAGACCCCTGAAAACTCCTCAAACAACTTCCATTCAGAAGGATCACATTGATTGCAGGCAACAAGCTCTCCTTACCGAGCATCAACAGAACACTTAGCTTACCGACCGAAAGCCAGTCGACAAAAACTGAACACGTAAATTTATCACTGCTTCTCAAATCAGCTCTGGCAGTCTGCCTTGTTTACTTCCTTCGGACTATTTATTATCCTCATCTTCAAGCCAGGAAACCTTGTAAATTCAGTCTCTCTCCGAAATCTTTACGTCTTTGGACTGAGTCCATAGTCGGGCGGGGCGGGGGGTCTTATTGCGCGCTCAGCCAGACTTGACCGTCCTTTTATCTCTCTACAAGACCTGCGACTGTTTACCGTGTAGTAAAACTAAGAGGCCGGCGCGGTAGGACAGGAAACAAGAGATAGCCGTCGATCTTAATTCCTGTCTCTTCGGCAGAGCTCACTCACACAAATCGAGGAAGAACAATTTATTGAGCCATGTGGCCCCATCAGTGGAAATACCATCTACGATAACGAATGCAGGGGGAGATTTGTAATACGGAAATCTGTGCCTCCTAAAGATAACCCTGACCTTGGTCGTTGAATGGGTTGCCCCAAAAATTGTGTAACGTAGTCTTCTTGGGCAATTTTCTACACCTGCCTGTCGAGCTTGGAATACGCATAGGCCTACTTCTTTTTTGGTAAGTGGTTTATAGCACTCGCAACTGCATAAGGTCATACGAGCGCTCAGGACACATAACACATTTTCAGTTTGGTAGGAATTCATTGTCAATTTTGCCCAGGTGGTGGCGAAGCCTACCCCTCGATTTTAGACCACCTAGGGATATTTAACGTGCACAACTTTCACACGGGACTTCCGAGATTTTCCGCCCTTTTCAGAGAAGGCTAGGTGTTGGATCTTACCTACCCTAAGATCAGAGGTGTAACTGAAAGACAACGGTAAGAAGAAGCTAAAGAGTAGCATCAGTAGAAAGGCTGCAGAAAGAGTCAGGGGCCCTGAAGGAGGGGGCAAAAGGCGAAGGGGATGGGGTGGGGGGCAGAAATTGTAGACGAAAGTAGACGACAGAACATGTTTAGAAAGCAGGAAAGGAGGTGAAAAGAGACAATTTTAGAGAAGAAAATTTTCCGACTCTTTCCGGATTTGAACCCGGGACCGATTGAATGAGAGGCGAACAACGTAACCTCTAGACCATTAAAGCCCCAACACGCTTACACATTTATCACGTTTAACTAGGCTAAAACAACAAGCAAAGATATGACTAATGCTGGCAAGTACCTGCTGCACTCTTTACCAGTTCACTGCTTCCATTCTTACCAACACCGAATTCTCATCGACGTTGAAATGGGCGTTGTCTTAGGTGTTGCCTTACGTTTTAATTGAACTAAAACTACAACTTCGAAATACTGCACATGAATATTATGTAGGCCTTTACGTTCACGAAAGAGGCACATTTTTTCTCTGTATTTCTCCTATAGGAAATTTGAACCTAAACCTTGGGTTATGTAAAGTTATTTTAGGAAGCCTAGACTTGTCTTCAACAATTAATGGGTTTTTTTAAAAATCTTCTTCTGTGTTTTGTCATAATATGGCAGTATTCAATGTAACATACTACTCCTGCATCTGGCATCAGCGCAAAGGCGCATCAGGTCCCTAAGCTTAATTATCCATTTCTGTGCCAATGCTTATTTTGATACAGAATGAGTCGAGGAAAGGCTGTAGACAAAATCGATACTTCTATGGAAAATAATCCAATTTTTTATTTTGAAATTCAATAACGATTCGTTCTCCAGACAGGAAGCTTTAGTATTCTCAACAATCAAATTATCTAGTTTAAGATGTGTATTCCGTAGACATGGAAAGCATAACGATGATGTTCAGAATCCCTCAGCTGTGGTGACGTTGCTGTTCAAATCATGTGGTGTGTCTAATGAGAAATTGGGTGTGTGTAACATTGTCTTATTAATCCTTATAGTGCGCCTTAAAACTTGGAGGCCAGCTTTTCAACTACAAGTTTGGCTATTCTACAGCATGTCTAGTTTCTCTTGCAGAGACACAGGGTCGGCCAAACCTGTTCTCTCACTTTATGGTGTCACTGTAAAACTAAACCAAATTTAGTTCGAGAATGTATTGAGTTGTCTATTCTTATTTTTATTATTTTTAATAAACCTTGGCTATGGCACAGAAACATATAATTGATGAAACCTTACTTAGATTTTTGTCTTCCCTTAGTTATGACCAAACAAAAGCACACCCTAAAGTGTTTGTTTCACTGATCACTTGCCATCTCCTATCGGGACAACATATTATTATTATTATCATATCAAATAAAAACACGATAACTTCGAAATAAAGAAGAAAGTTTAATGAAACCAGCGAAAGTAACGGCCACATCGGGAAAGATGACGTAAATGATTCTTGTCTCTGTCTCAGGTGGTCCATGCTCAGAATGCATGCACACCCACCCACCCTCTCTCTTTTCTTTTCTCACCGTCCCTATACCGTTTCTATTTTACATGTATCATTGACTATCCCCTTTGTCTTCTCTAAGTTCATTCCTCTTTGCACTCTCGTCTCCCCCCGATGAGCTATCCTGACAGATGGCAGATCTGCAACCAGCATAATGCTGCCCTTTATTTGCCAAGAGCCAGAATGAATAGTGGTGAATTTGATGTCTGCTTCCATTTTTTATTGGAATAATCTTGTTATGTGTATTGATTACTTCCAGAGTTTTCAAGAATCCCAGGGCTACGCAGCTCCTGCAAATGTCAGAGCGTCGTGGTATTTTGTTTTCTGCTTAAAATGAAAATATCTCTAAGACTTCATATCGTTTCGGGTTGTCTTTCCGTTTTTAATGCAAGGAGTATGGGTATTATTTGAGAGACCGAAATGAGATCTGGTTAAACCGTCTTTCCGCCTCTATCTTCCTGGGTGACTAAGTGCACGTTCATGAGGTTCTTCACTAATATGTGGCGCACCGACCTAGCAGAGGAAAGATACTTTGTGTATCCGAGACAAGTCTATGGTGCGGTCAAAAATTCGTGGCGCAATTTCTCCTGAAATATGTCTTTACCGTGTGAATCAATGTAACCCATATCTTGCCGAGCAGTTTTTGTATCAATTTGTCTCAACTAATAATATTATTTTACCACAAAAATAATTGTGGCTAGATTAAACAGCTTTTCTTCATAAATTGAAAAATTAATACTATAAACCTCCGTCTCCCACCAAAAAATGGGATTGTTCACAGCACTTACTACCTGCTTCTCACACGCAATATACTTACGTATGTGATCTACGTCACTGCTCACCAATGACACTTTTTAGTGACAAACACGTTACAAGAAATTAATTTTATAGTAGTGCTCATTTTTTTTGCGCTAAAGGTTCTCAAAACTTGCTTTCAAGAAGCGTAATGTCGCAATTGGAGAAAAAAATGACGGACTTGCTTTTAAAAGCAATATTGCCCCAGCTGTAATTTTTTTTTTAATCTGTAGAAAACATACACTTGGATTTTTAATTAGTATTAAGAAATTTTATAGAATGCGCTTAACAGGTGTTTGCAAAAATAATAATCTGTTAAGACTAATTGATACAAGTCAATGTGCAACATCTGGAGAGAAAACGTTCGAACGTTAAAGAAATATTTGAGATTAAGTTGCGCCCCGAATTTTTGACCACACTATAGTGATTTAATTGTTCTTTGATGACTAACCCCCCCCCCCCCTTCTCTCTGTCTCTGTCTCTGTCTCGCTCTCTCTCTCTCTCTCTCTCTCTCTCTCTCTCTCTCTTTTTTTTTTCTCTCTCCTTCTCTCTCTCTCACATACACACATACGCACGCGAACACACACAAACACACACTCACACACTCTCACTAGCTCTCTCTCTCTCTCTCTCTCTCTCTCTCTCTCTCTCTCTCTCTCTCTCACATGCACACGCAAACACACAAAAACACACACTCACACACTCTCTCTAGCTCTCTCTCTCTCTCTCTCTCTCTCTCTCTCTCTCTCTCTCTCTCTCTCTCTCTCTCTCTCTCTCTCTCTCTATATACCCAGTCTCCCCTTCCCTCCCCCCCAACCACTTACCACGAAAACCAAAAACAAAATCACAAGCATGGAAATCGCCGACCATACTTCCTTACCCCCCAACCCCATGTGATAATATAGCCCCGCCTCCGTGCCTCGTCACCTCCTACCTTCCTCGCTCACCCTGTCCCTCCCTGCTCTCCTTCTCCTCCTCCTCCTCCTCCCTATCGCGCGGCCTGACACCAGCACAAGCGCTGCGAATGCGCACCCACCTTACCTGGCCGCGCGAGTTTCTCTCCGACGATTAAGATACACAATGGACAACTTTCCCCCCAGTTGCTCTATCACTACCGTAACCTGATTGCGTCCTCTTGCAAGTTACAAGTTACTGGCGGCGTTACCACCAGATTAAATAACATGAGAAGATGATACAACGATATTTGCTGGCGATTCCTCTTTTTTCAACGTGTGCCTTTTAAAGGGACATGTATTCAAAATTAAGACTTCTGAGTTGATAAACATTTCTTTTTTTTTTTTTTTTCGAAATACCACTGTCAAACTTCGGGAACTGAAGGGAAATCGATTCGAAATTTTCGTCGTCGGACACCACGTCTGAAGTTGAAGTGGTTAGACTGATCTGATTGTTTGGAATTGCTGGGTAGACTACAGAAAAGACAAGATCCGAAAAGATCAGTTGTAGTATGTTCTTTTCCGGTTTCACGTGTCGATGAAAAGTTGTACGTTTCTTCTGGGATTAAACAAGAATTTGGATTATCTGAAACGATCATCGACATTGTAATTTGTGAATTTCGTCCCGGAGAAAAGAGTGACAATGGTGACTATTTGGAACTTCTTTTTGCATGTTGTCTTCATATTATCAAAGTATAAGCATTGAGATAGAGAGAATAATTTTAGCTTGCTTTCTTTTTAGACTTTTTCTCTTTAGTTTTATTATAACTTCATACCGCATGATTGTATTGTTCTGTGTTTTGTAATGTGTTGTTTCTTTTCTTTGACCTCTGACTCTGTTGGCTAAAACCGTTTTGTCTAGATCGGAAAAGAATGCCGCTGGGATAGAAGAGGGGAGTGGGTTACCCTATCTGGTTTCTCTCTTGGCATCGAATGTTAGAAACAAATGACGTGGGTGTGGGGTCGCCGAACAGGGGTAGG
>NW_004797507.1:209348-211960 GCF_000002075.1 Aplysia californica
ATCTATCTATCTATCTATCTATCTATCTATCTATCTGTCTATCTATCTATCTATCAATCTATCTATCTATCTATCTATTTCGCACCCGATTGTTCTGTCCCTCAACCCGCGTGTGTGTATGAATGAGCCTAGCCCATCGATGCGTGTACGTCTGTGTGCTTGTGTCTTTGAATTTGCGTGAGCGTGTCATTGATGCGATTACTTTTGTTTTCAAGCTCATTTAATTTCTCCGTTCTACATTGTGTCAGAAGGATGTGTGAGGTTTTTTTAGCAGACGGTTCGTGTGCACTTTGTTAATGTTTTCCTATTTAACCTTCCGTTCTTTTCCTTGGGCTATTCCTCTCCCCAGAGCTCCTTTATTAACTAACTAAACAGCTCCAGGCATTTTGGAACTGTACTGTAAAGAGATTAAGGAAGTTGGGTTTTTTTTCCTGCTTTGACAGCCGTTGTTACTACGCTTCTTTGTAAATAAAAAAGAAAGTTGAGTTCGGGGTTTTTGGCAAACTTTTGCGTTCTGTACTCTGAAATTCTGCTAGGGCCCTTGAGCTGCCCGATAGAGAAACTTTCAAATCGTATAATCCTGGCAATGTAAAAAAAGCCAGACGACCCCGAACTTCATTCCGTGATGTGCAATAAACTTCTGCATATATGCAAGTCACGTAGTAAGCCTACAAACCTTGGCAAGAGCAAAAGTGTTCCAACAAAAAGATGTTTTTTGAAAATACAGAGACACTGTATGGGTAAACCAGTCCCCAAAAAACTAATCTTTGCCCCCAAAAAAATATTAAGGGAAAAAGAAACTGAATTGTGTGATGATGTAAAAAGAAAATGAAAAGGAAAATGAAGTTGCTCACGAAGCTTTAGTCTTCACCTCTGGAGTTTTATTTCGTCGCCACGTTTTTTTGTGCTTACAACTAATACCACGCATCGTGATTTTCTGGGAGAAAAAGTTTGGAATCATCTTGAATCCTCGTTATATCAAATATTGGTGCTGTCTACCTACCTGTGTCTTTGTATTTACGTGCTTATGCGTACTCGATTGTGCAGCAGGTTTCTCTCTCTCTCTCTCTCTCTCTCTCTCTCTCTCTCTCTCTCTCTCTCTCTCTCTCTCTCTCTTTCTCTCTTTTGCTCGCTCTCTCTTTCTCTCTCTCGCTCTTTCTCTCTTTTGCTCGCTCTCTCTTACACTGTCTCTCGCTCTCTCTCTCGCTCTCTCTTTCTCTCTGTGTGTCTCTCTCTTTCTTGTCTATCAATCTATCTATCTATCTATCTATCTATCTATCTATCTATCTATCTATCTATCTATCTATCTGTCTGTCTGTCTGTCTATCGATGATGGGATTTTGTTCAACCGATAGTCTCATAACTATGTCAACGCCAATAAAGGTGGCTACTACCAGATAAATAAATTGTTTATAACGATGTCTACGTGACAGGTTTGACCAGTTAATTTTGCTTACGCACTGGATGCTATACCTAGTTACACTAACGAACCGGAATACTGAGCGAGAGGAAATGTGTCACATCAAAATCAGAATGAGGTGATTACTGTCAATGACTCAGCTACTTTTTCGGTCAATTTGCGGATTATGTCAACGTCCGTCAAATTAGACAATCTGGAGTCTTTCTCTTTTGCTTTTTTAAAAGAAATTATTGTAGGTACTATAACCCCCAAATTAACACAATTTAGATCATTACTGGAGCCGGAGGAGGGTGTTCAATCCTACCTGTCAGGGCCAACCTGGAGGGAGAGGGATACAACATCCCATCGGAAAGTCCAAGATGCTCATTTAAAATTCTCCCTATCGGGATTCGAACTCAGGTCTCCAGCGTGTGCCTGCGACCCGCATAAATGCAATACCACAGACGAGAATTTCAAAATCGTCAAATTATGTTCGAGTCTCAATCCCACTAAAGACATTTTTTTTAAAGTCATGTTTGCTAGCTTTTCTCTCTCACTTTACCAATGTGTCACTGTTTGTTCTCTACATGAGTGAAGATACTGAATGTAAAAAATTAATTTATTACACCCCCCCCCCCCCCGGGCGGTGCTACTGACTGAAATGTCTTTAGGCCATTCCCAAAGGTGGGTGGGGGAGGGGCATTAACATTTCGAGTTCTTTTGCACAGTAAAACTGTAAATTGTAAATGTGATGATTCATCGTCTTGCTCATAACTGTGCCTGAACTGCAACAGGGAACTGCTGCTTTTTCTTTCCTAATCCTTACTATCGTCATTTTGCCTCTACTTCTTTTGTATGTTTGTCACAATCTTGTGAGCTGCTATTTCCGGGGTGCTTTTATAGTCGAATCAGACGTTGTGCTGTTGAAGCTAGAGAGGTGAGAAAAGAAAGCCTGATTCCCTGTAAGGACTTCTGTGTTGACATCCATCCTTTGGTGCTCATATGACCTTATGCAGTCGCGAGCACCGTAAAAGCGGTACTAAAACAAAACATTTTTAAAAAGACATTTTTGCTTTCCTTTTTCTGTCAGCGAACCAATGTGTTTGCTCACTACAAGTGTGAAAATAATGAATGTATACATTTAGTATTTCATCTGTGCATATGCAACTCTGTAGCGGTTCCTTCTTGTCTCTCTCTCTCTCTCTCTCTCTCT
>NW_004797507.1:212657-215579 GCF_000002075.1 Aplysia californica
TGTGTGTGTGTGTGTGTGTGTGCGCGCGTTTGTTTTAAGATATATTATATTGTACATAGGATAGATACAGTGTATTATACTTACATGTACATATTATGTTGTTTTTTTTCTCCCGGAGTCTTTGTCCTTTTTCTGTCTTAAACATGTGATATGCGGCAAAAACACTACCTGAACATGGATGGCTGGTGCCCTAGGCCTTCTCAGGGACTGAGGAAGCCTAGCTGGTGCCTCTATAAATATATCATTGATGGTCAAGGACATGTGATATGATTATATTATATTATAGTTAAATGTATTAAATGTGGAGGGTTGTAGGGGTGTTTCCTTGTTTGCGTGTTTTTGTTCATGTGTGTATGGAGGAGAGGCAGATACTGGGTGGGTATGTGTTTATGCCCGTATTTCTGTGTGGGTTTGAAGTTATATCGATGTTTTTGCATGTATACATAAGTGTTTCCTCGTTGATTGGGACTCCAGGAGTGGTATTGCTAATAACGTTCAATGTATACCCAATTCGAGCACGAAATAGCGAGCAGTCTAGACCAATATTGCTCACCTGCTACACGTCAGAGCAGTGTAGATGCTCTAATGCACTCTACTTTTTTCTGTTCTTGGTCAGGTTTTCATTATCTCAATCCGTAAATGCCAAAATGTGGTCGTTTTCGCGTACAATCGTCGTTAATTACCGCAAGACAATTTTTGTACAGTGTCAAACCGTGCAAATAATTCCGCGTATTGGTAGCTGTGCTGAAAAATGCATGTTGCACTGTTTCTGAAAATAAGATAACAATACGTCCTGTTTTAGGAGGAAGAATGGTTGTGTATATTTTTGTTTTGTTTTTGCTTTTTTGTGAGTATGTTTGGTTGGTTCGTATATTGGTTGGTTGGCTGGTTGGTTGGTTGGTTGGTTGATTGTTGTTTATTGTTCTTTTCGGGGTGGGGGGTGGGGGGGGTAATTTCAGCCTGATTTTCCCTCTCCAATGCTTGCCAATAATATACACGAACAATCGCACTAGATGGCGATGACAGAAACTCACGTACACACACCCTTTACAGCCCAGGAAAATCAGCGTGAGAAACTCAGACCAAATCGCAATTATACAAGCGCCGAACGAAAATGAAGTATTGCGTTTTTGTGGCATTTTGGACGTGTGAAATTTGTGTTTTCACTTTGTTCTCACGAGAGAGGCAAGGGGACCGTCGAATACTGCAAATCTCATTCCCTTGGAAAATGGAATTGTTCACAACACTTCCCGCTTCTCACACACATTTTGTATAAGCGTGAGTTACGTCACAGCTCACCAATGATACTTTTTAGAGGCAAAACGAAATACGAGAAATTAATTTTATAGTGTACACCTTTTTGCATTAAAGGTTCTCAAAACATGCGCTCAATAAAGATAATCTCGCGATTAGAAAAACATAACGAATAATATGCTTTTAAAAGCGATACCGTCCCAGCTGAAAAGTAAAGTTGTTCCCGCTTCCTTTCCAGGCATTGGAGATTGCCATGTTAGTGAGACAACTTCCTGGGACTTCGGCATATTGTGGTAGGGTGGCCAGTTCCTTTCCACGCTGCCTTTACTTCCCCAAATCAAAGTCAGTAACCATTACTGCTGGGTGGGCAGGAGGGGGCGAAAACAATTCGTGTCCTAACCGAGGCTCAAACCCGGGCTTTCAACTTCGGAGACGAGCGCACTAACAATTCCGCCACGCCACCAGCTGTAATCCTTTTTAAAAAGAGTAGAAACCACCCGCTAGGGTTTTTTATTAGTATTTATTAAGGACTTTTCTAGAACAGAGCTAACTGGTGCTTAAAAAATTGATCTGTTAAGACAAATTGATACCAGTCTCTGTACAAAAGCTGGAGAGTTTATATTCGATAGTTGAAGAGATATTTTACAATAAGTTGCGCCATGAATTTTTGACCGCACTATAGGTATTAGTCTTCCCTTTGCTCTCCACCCCGAGCATCCTCCTTTGCATAACCTTTGCTAAATGCCACCTGCCACTTCGAGAACGTGCTCTACAATGAAAGTCTTACAGGAAACAAACTGCAATACATCTCACCGGTGTGTGTAAGACACGCAGTGCTATGGAGAATCCCGTAAGTTCTGTTTTCTTCTGGAATCTGTTGTCTTTTTTCTGCCTTAAACATGTGCTGTGATGTTAGACAACAATATAACTGATGAAGCAGTATCCAAAACGTAACGGTACAGTTCTGTACTGACCAATGCTGTACTAACCTGACTGTGATATGCTTTACTCTTTACGTTCTTATACTATCTCTGACCGTGTAGGCTTTACTGTATTTATCTGAGCTCTGCTCTGCTCTGCTCTGCCCTGCTCTGCTTTTGCTATGCTATGCTATGCTTTGCTATGACATGCTATGCTGTGCTGTTCTAATGTACGCTACTGTACTGTACAATGCTAAACTTATGAGTCAGAAAAGGGCAAAAGTCTTAACACACAGAAGCTGTGAAACATTTCTCTTGTTATTCATTCTTCCAAGCTTTCATCCCTCTATTGTCACAGGTGAACTCAGCAGCTTTTTGTAGCTAGTCATTTAAAGTTTTCCGATTGTGTGCTGCCAATCAAAGCAAAGAAAGGTGGTATTTTTGTCAGAAGAACCTTGTTAGAGTGTTTCTTTTATCCGTTACCCTCTTTAGAGCAACAGGATACCCTGGGCACTCCCGTCTGCAAGTAGCACCGGTAGTCAGAATGTTTTCTGTTCCGGATGAGAGCTGCTCCTCACTCTCACCTAACCCATAACCCACAGCCCAATAATGCAATAAACACACATATTGTAATAATCAGTGCAATCCAAATGCGCGGTCATATGCTTATTAAAAAACTCCTAGCACTTAAGCAAATAAACAGAAGCACACCTGTGTCATCATTTTATGTAGTTTTTTGTGGTTGGGG
>NW_004797507.1:216455-219546 GCF_000002075.1 Aplysia californica
ACAGAGAGAGAGAGAGAGAGAGAGAGAGAGAGAGAGAGAGAGAGAGAGAGAGAGAGGAGAAGCCCAGTAGTGTTAATGCACAGGAACGGAATCCTTGCTTCTGTTCTGCCTCAGTGCTGTTCAGTTGAGAAAAAACCCTGATATATGACACTTCTTTGGGTGGTGTGTATTTTCTTTTGCTTTGACCCCTCTTTTCGGAATTCAGCCAGGTCGGTTCATTGAGAGGGAGTGTAATAACGCGAAATAACGCGACCCAGATGGGTCGACTGTTTCTTATCCTCTTTGGTTTTTAACTGAAGTGTTTTATTGTACCCAGATCTACATAATCCTAGAGATGGGTCAATTTGGAGTCGTCAATCTTTTTCACTTCTGAATTCCTCAAGATGCGATTATTGGGTCAATAGTGTGTCATCTTGATCAAGTCACTCGATATTATTAAATTACGGTTGTCTCAACCGTTGGCAAAAAATGTTTCGATTTTTACGCTTTTGTTTTTTCATTTCCTTATTTTCTTTTTTTCCCTTATTTATTTATGTTTGTTCGCCAACAACATTGAGGGGGCATACTATAGGTAAAAGGAGGGGGCGGGACTTGAAAACAGTTGATGAAAAAAGTATGCTTTGTTTGAGTATGTTATGTTCAAATCAAAACATGAAGCAAGTGCTTCAGCACAGTTGGAGGGTACTTTTGCTTCTTTCAAAAAGTTTCGGTAGTCTCAGATTAAGATTCATTGGGATTTTTCTCAACACTAAGTTATCTTTGGTTTGTTTGATTGCTTAATTATTTGTTTGATTTATCTTTCTTGAGAGGAATGTTGTTTTCGTTTGTTTTTGTTGTCTTGGATTTTTATTGTTGTTGCGGAGGGGAGGGGGGGGGGCTATCCTTTCGATCGGTTCAGAGTCTCGAAAAGCGTGCGTGCTCTTCGCCAGGGCCACTGCCTCTCTTGGGTAGCGGGTGAGGCTGTCCAACCTTCGATCCTGCATAATCCCCAAAGAGATGCCACCGTCGGACAATTGTTGTTGTTGTTTGGTTTGTAGTTTTATTTTGAGGATTTTCAGGTCTTCCTAGGAGGGAAATAGGGAGTTGGTTTTTTGCCCTTCTCCAGCAGGTCACGACAGGGTGTACCTAGTATCTTGATTATAAGAAAAAGCTGATGGTGGCGCAGCAGCTGAATAGATTGTCTTGAACAAACGCGAAAGAACAAAGACCATGCTCTCGACTTACTAGCATTGTCTTGTTCTCTCCCCAGTCTCTTTCTCCTAACTTTCGACACCCACATTTTTTGTCCTGGAGACACGATTTATTTAGTGCACTTGCTCCATTAAACTACTCGGAGCAGGGGGTTGGGTCCTTACAAGGACTATAATGCGCATTCTGTCTGCGCACAGTTTGACACTGATGGATGTGCTGCGCCCTGGGAAAGAAACTTACGTTCGTCGGTGGTTGTGAGAAAACATCTGACTCTCTGCAGACAGACATACTGTCGCTCTCAGCTTTCACAGCTGGCGATGAGAGATTTTGCTAGTGTTGTCCCAGGGATATAAAAACATAGTTATACAGCTAGCTCCACGCGTTCAAAAGACTTTTACTGTGTATATATATTGCGCTGTAAAAACAAAAGCCTTTTTATGAGTTCCTCCTGGCTTTTTTACTATACCCTCTCTCCCCTAACACCCATCCACAAATACATTTACTCCCCCCCCCCTGCTTCCCAGCCTATTCACACCCCCACCCTACTTTCTCTGACTTAAACATGTTTTTTTTTTGGTAAAACAATACGTTAGCTGTTTTTCTGAGTTTATCAGCATTACAACCAACAAAAGAGGGCGGTATAAAATTACGAGCACTCTTGGCATTGTTCGAAAGCCGGAGTTCCCCAGAATGACGCAACATTTGCCCTAAAATATTTCCTGAACTATTACCCAGTTGCAAAAGGATTTAGGCTAAACATGGAAGTTCTTTTATTTCCTCCCACTTTATTACTGGACAAAGAAGTCACTTCAGAATGGAGAGAACTCTTCGAGCAGAAAAAAAAATCTTGTGGCTAAAGAAAGAATTACGTGCACTGCATGTTTAAAAATATAAGAAGGGGAAATTGGCGAAAATGTTAAGAGGCTGTTGCTTTTCATTTGTGACAAAATCCCACCGATATTAGAATTAACATATGACAGGATCTGTTTTGGAGCACTTAACGTCTTTTACTTACATTAACAAAGATGAGAATATATGTCTATATATGTCTTCTTTGAGGAACGTGTATGCGTTCCTTGATTGTAATGCTCGTTGATAAATTAAGTACATACTTCTGTTCGTCTAGGGAGCTGTGGTTGTTTATTATGACAACGAAGACGCAAGAGAGGAGCTGATTGGCTAATTTAATTACGTCGCATTCCCTTGAGTTTCGTCTCATTTTCCAAAAGACTCGTAACTCATTCAGGTCTCATGATGCTTTTATTTCAAAATATCCGGCCCCATAATTCATTATTTTTTTGATGTGGCTTAAACAGCTCGATTAGAAAGTGAGCAGCTTTGTCTTGTAGAAAAAAAAGAAGGAAGGAAAGGAAGAAACATCACAGAAATAGCAAGTGTCAGATGTCCGTGTCTGCGGGTTGACGAGCATGGCTAACTCTCCAACATTAGAAATAGTTAGGAAAGGGGTATTGCCTGAACTACTTAGGTTAGAATATTTATTCTACCACAGAGGTTTATTTTACGTTAACAGATAGTTTAGAAACCTTCTTGAGAATCATTTAGGTCTAGTGATTAGGCTGTGGGCTCACAACTGTAAGGTCGTGGGTTCGAATCCCGTTAGGCATCAGACGTGGTGTCCACTTTACACGAATTTTTGTCACTTCACTCAGGTTGGAAAGGCTACCCGGCTATAGAAGTTGTTGACCTTGTCGGTTTGTTAGTGTTTGAGCGCTTAATTCTGATGCTCACAGTGTATTCTCCCCTTGGAACCTAGCATGTTTCTGGGTGTTCTTTAGTTTGCTGGGATAACATTAATAGATCGAAACGCGCATAGAGCTTGCTGGTGCTATACTTATGCCATTCATTCATTGTTATTATGTTAATCCTTTATCGCCGCCCC
>NW_004797507.1:219658-226370 GCF_000002075.1 Aplysia californica
ATAATAATAAATAATAATAATAATAATAATAATAATAATAATAATAATAATAATAATAAACATCTTCGATTTAATAGTTGTACGATATTCCACGGAAGGTAACTCCCGTTTACTTTCGTCACTATTGTCATACAACATATAGCCTATAAATCTAGAGATCTACCCATTAGAACCAGGAAATATAACCCCTATGCCCAATGCCCTTTTCCCAAAAGGAGAACAGCACGTAAGTCAGTCTTGAAAAGATCTAGATTAGATTCTAGATATATAGATATACATTTAGGTCTAGAATAGACTACTAGAGTCTAGATCTAGAGTCTAGATATCTAGGTTTGACTTTTGTACTTGTACTTTATTTTATAGCCTAAATATAGATCTAGAGTCTAGATCAGTAGACAGGTAAGATTGAAGAATACCGGACCAGCGGACTGACTTTGCCTCTATGATGTCTCAACCTTAGGAATTCATAATTCGCCCGTTTTCAAATATCTCTCAATGGAGAATCTCTGACCGGTAGATCTATTCATTTCATTAAGACTGAACCCCCCCAGACCCCCCTGAATGAACCCCCCCCAAAAAAATGCCACGCCATCGTCCGGTTTTGCGGCATTTACCTCTAGGCGACTGGTGCTCCGACTTGATTTCTTAAAGCTCGACCTTACTGTTTTACCAAATGGTTAACACCTGAAATGCGAAAACACGCTTCAGATGGGCTTAGATGTTTCCTCCCAGGTGCGCTGTGTTGTCTTACCAGAAGGGAGTGACGAGGCTAAGCGTGATGTGGTGCACGTTATCCCTTGTTTATACAAAACGCACCTTTCATCGCGGAATATGCAGTCGACCGGTTACAAAGAGATATATAAGTGGTAGAGAATATGTATACAGCTTTCTCCGGATATCTGCAGGCGTTTAAATGAATAATATGGAAACAAGAACACGAGAATGTTTCAGTATTGGAAGAGAATTGCTGGCAGCAGCTACTGCTTTCATCTCTCATGCGCTTTGGCACCCTTTCTTTTTACCAATACGGAAATATGGCAGTGCTTTCAAATGCTCCAATTAGTCCAATTCTCTTTGGATAACGTCAAATTTCAGTCTTTCCATCAACTCGTTATTTAAAGCTCCATTTCTACTATTCGGAATAGTGTGTTATACTCACAGAACCATCTCTCAGGTCTCAAAGCCTACACCTTTCGGAGTTACCCTACAGTGTTGCTAAGAAGTGAAATGGTTTAGGATTAACGTCCCTATCATCACTGTTAGATTATTTAAGAGGCGGGAACTCCAAGTTTAACGTCCTTCTCCGAAAGGACCGAGCCAAGTGGGAACTTCGTGTAAAGTGCCTTGTCCAAGGACAAAACTTCCGACCGAGCTGAGGCTGGGATCCCTGAAGCCGCAATCTCACGATTACGAGTCCGGTAGCCTTACCAACAAGCTACAGACACCACCTGTTAAGAAGTGAAGCATTCTCGTCCGATAACAACCCTAGTTTTCACTCAAATGTATAACAGTTTTACAATAGACTTGAGGATAAATGTTCAAAGCCAAGCATGGTGCTTTTATTTCTGAAATGTTCCATCTTTGTCAGCTCGACAAGCTTTTTGTTTTGGCCCAGTTTGCTTAAGCAAAGAGACTAGGATTCAAATTCGTAGAACCTGCTTATCCCAAGCCCCATAAAAAACAATGTACCCCAAGAAATGTCAAGTAACTGTTGCAAACTACCAACACCCACTTTAGATATGAGCAAGGGTGACATTGTATTAGAATGCTCATGTTTGTATTTGAACCGCCTGTTATAGTTTACATCATTTCTTCTCCCTTTGCTTGGATTGTTGTAATTAGAATTTGAGAAGCTGACTGATGTTTTTATGAGCTCTTCGAACATCGTAAAGCCCGTTCCTTTACCGTCGCTTCTCACCTTGAACATGACAGGGGGTTGGAGTAAGAAAACCCAATCCAGGTTGAAACGGCTTGGGGAAGAAAGGCTGTGAAAACACTTAAAGCCAGATCCACGAGCCGTTGAGATTACCGTAAACCTGGCTGCCAATCGTAATTTTGAAGTGGATGTGAGCAAAGCTCTTTTATCAGGCTGGCTGTCAGGCTTGCTGTCAGGCTAAACAAAAATAACATTTGCAATAAAATCGGGAATCTCGAACAGTGGTCAAGTCCTCATGGACTATACTTTCTAAGAGGCAAGTGCTAAGGCTAATGTAACTTCTTCAAACTATTTGAGATTGTGATTCGTTTGGACGTTGACGTGACAGAATCGAACAGTTTCGGTTTTTGTTGTTTTTCCATTTCAATTTAGCTGGCTGAACTGTGAAAAAGGGCACACAACCAGCCCCCCCCCCCTTACACACACACACACACACACACACACACACACACACACACACACACACACACACACACACACACACACACACACACACACACACATCCCCTTTTCAAACTTGCCCATTGTGGGATCGGATCGGGTTGGGTATGTTTGCGATCCAGATTGAGACGCAAAGCGGCTATTGTGGCAGATGCCAATCGCATCCGACTCGTCGCCTCAAACACAAACGCGCTTGTTTTCAGGCGACCAGTCGGGCGATCGACCCGACCCAACCCAATCCCATCCGCAATGGGCACCGTCAATTATAGTGCAGCTCTTCCACTACTGTCGGTGTCCCCCTCTTCCCCATAGCCAGAGACCGGTTGAGTATCCCCCTCCTCCCCATAGCCAGAGACCGGTTGAGTATCCCCCTCCTCCCCATAGCCAGACACCGGTCAGAACAAAAGGCTCGAATGTTGAAGAACTATAGCTTTGATCTTCTTAGTTCTTTTATATGTGCCCTCCAAGGCGGAGCGAATAGAAATATACATGCTGCTAAATATCAATACCTCATATCATATTACTAATGGAGCTGTCTCCAAACTTTGAGATCCTAAAGGCTCAGGAGCCGAATGACTTTTAAAAATTAAGACCTTAAACTTAAACCTAACGCTAAACTTAACCGTAACCCTATTCTGTAAGCTAAAGATAAAGCACCTTTCGGACTGTCAAACCCCATTTATGCAAGAGAAAATACTAGACAAGCGTCGATACATGACTGCTGGGTCCTCCGAGTTCTTGGCAAGGCAGCGTCGCCTTCGCTGCTCCAGGGTGCTCCCGAACAAAACTAGTGGAAATCCGTTTGAAAATTATACTCTAAAAATGGCCGCTGTGACGCCTTCAGCAGGCTATGTGACTGTAGGTCTGTTGTGTTAGGTTTTGCGAACGATTGGCATTAGCATAGTTGTGTCGTTGAACAAATACATGTTTATGTATACCTACTGGTTCTGAAATTTATCTGATGAAGGTTTTTCAGTCAAGTGTATGTTTACGTAATGTAGGCTACCATCTGCCCAATTTTTCTTCAGATGATTATTCTGGCGATTTGATCCACGCTAAGCGTGTTCTTTATCGCCTTTTCCCACCTGAGTAATGACGCCAAGGTGTTGTGAGAAAAACAAGTAAGAAACACACAGACCAGAAAGTTTATGAAAACACTTAAAGCTGGCTGACAATTTCATAATCAAATGGGATCTTCTCATAAAGAAAGCTGTCAAATCAATGCCAGGTGGAATTGGGTGTGGGTTTGTTTGATCCCAAATCAAATTTGTTATGTTAGGAGTTGCGCTGAAAAATCCCGGATAACTTTCGACTTTCATTTTTTTAACGAGAAGCGAAGTGTTCACACACCAAGAACAAAAAGATAATAGGTGGGAAAATAATGATTAGTAACACTAGAAACGCTGTACAGGTGGGCAGGACCGACCACTCTGTTGCTTTAGGATAAATAAATAGGCTACATCTGATCTTCATTTCCTATCCGGTTCTGATAAAACGTCAATAGGATTAATTGTCATTAATTTATGAAAACAAACTTAGAAAAGAAAATTAAAATCCAATTCTCCTGAAAGTCTTGGCATTTGTTGGAACAGCAAATAGGATTGACAGGTGCTTTGTTATAGCGGATTTTTGCTGTGTGTTTTTCTTCAAGTCTGACGTAGTTGTCTTTGAACGAAAGTGTAGTTTAGTTCTTATAATTTAGGTCCGCCCCCAAGCGCGCTGTGTGGTCTTCTGAGAAGTTGTTGTTTTTTTTCAAAAACTTCTATTGTCCAGAAAAAAATTATATTATTATGTCGAATCCAACGCATGATAGAACCGACAGCTGCTGCTAGTTACAGAATAGGGATGTTGGGTTTTTTTCTTTTTTTTTCTTGCCTTTTTAGGGGGGGGGGGTAAATTAATAACCTAGTAAGGCTCAAAGATACGGTGTTTAGCACAGCTGTTTATCGTCCACATGCGTATTCATTACGAAGGCTTAGCTTACTCTCTGTTCACGCTTAATTCTAGTAGGTATTTACATTTTTTGCTCTACGTGGCTCTGTAATCTGATGCGATTAATCACGACAATTACTGGCTGATTGTATTGTTTATGTAGGTTTTTTCGAGCATGAATTAAGGATTCTAATAGCCAACATTAACACCAAGCCGACTCCGCCACTTCATCCTCTCACAGAATGTGGTTGGGGACGAAAGTGAAAGCTTTCGTCCTCAAGTTGGAGAAGTCGTCCTTTTCTGGGGTAAACGCGTAATCTCAGAAAAACATAATATTGTGCGGTGTTAACTTTGCACTGTTTTTATCTTTTTCTTTCTTTTCTTCTTCACTTTTAATCGCGGATCATTATTGGTACATTTAAGCCAGAACGAAAAGATCAGGAAAAGGTTTTGGGTTTCAATGTAGGTGGCAAAAAGGAGGGTAACAACATACCAGTAGCCTTTCCATAATATCAATATATTCCCGAAAATTATCTGTCACTATCACAACATTTATTTGTCAAAAATTGAAATCTCCAGTTGTTCTTCGTAGGCTACAAAGGATTTAAACCAATATCAGTTCAATTTTAAACTTGATTTTTGTTGATAATGCTCCACCTCTAAGAAATCGATAGACTAAAGATTGATGATTGTGACAGCTACCAGCAGATGCTAAATACGATTAAATATTCAGCATATATTATTACATAAAAAAGAATAGTGACGCATGTTCACAAAATGAATTACTTCTCGCAATCCGCGTACGAGGATATGTTATTAGACGAAAATCGACACAGGGTCCTATTTTTCTATAGATTTTCAACTGATGCCATTTTCTTTAAGTTTAACACACTTTGATCGGTTTGTACTGATAAGTTTTAAAGACCCAACCCTTACATTTGATTTGACGTCCATTAGCCTCATTTTATCAACACACCTGTGTGTGTGTGAGTGTGTGTGTGTGTGTGTGTGTGTGTGTGTGTGTGTGTGTGTGTGTGTGTGTGTTTGTGTGTGTGTGTTCATAGACTTTAAAAAATGTATATATTAGAGTGAAAGACAGAGAAGGAGAGAGAGAGAGAGAGAGAGAGAGAGAGAGAGAGAGAGAGAGAGAGCGAGGGAGGGAGAGAAAGAAAGAGACAGAGACAGAGAGAGAGAATGTTCAAATGTTCATCAGAACACACGTACTGCGATTCCGATCACCTCATACAGATCCTCCGTCCGTCTATGACGTGCTCGGTGATCGACTCTCGCGGCGTTGTCTGGTATGGTTACAGGAAGACAAGACAAAATAGAAATTTCCCTTATGAAAGGTCAATGTGTTTTGAATGGTTTAAAAATAAAACAACTGGTCTCTTTTTTTACTGGAACACGAAAAGAAGAATGGCTGATAGATAGATAGATAGATAGATAGATAGATAGATAGATAGATAGATAGAGAGATAGATAGATAGATAGATAGATAGATAGAGAGATAGATAGATAGGTAGGTAGATAGGTAGATAGATAGATAGATAGGTTACAACATGCCTCAGTACTTGAGTAGTGTTGTAAACGAAGGTTCATACTTAATACGTTTTAAACCTCTGTGCAGATTACATCATTACTAACATAAGAAAAACACCGACTGTTTGTATGGAGAGTGTTTTACGCCCCATCACCACATTTTAGATCATTTGGAGGAGGGTTATGACTCTTCCTGTTAGGGTCAAACTGTATTGAGAGGGAAAAAACGTCCCACCATTTACCCGAAAGCTTGAGTATCTCGATCTTTCTTCTGGGACGTTTTGTTGCTGCTGTTGTTGGTTGTTGTTGTTTTGTTTTTTGGGTATTTGGTTTTTTTCCAAAGTGTTTTACAGCGCTGGCAACTGCATAATAAGGTCTTACGAGCGCGCTGGACGCATTAACTTAAACATTTTCAGTTGGAAAGAAATTTTTAATTTTGCCCGGGTGGTGGCCAAAGCCAACTCTAATCGAGTTTGGACCACCAAGAGATCTTTAACGTGCGCAACTTGTGCACGGGACCACAGAAATTTTTTGCACTTGTCCGAGAAGGCTAGGTGTTGATCTTTCCTACCAGAAGATCAGGGGTGTGGCTTAAAGACAGCAGTAAGAAGGAGTCAAGGAGTAGCAGTAGAAAGGCTGCAGAAAGAGTCAGGAGCCCAGAAGAGGGGACAAAGGAGGAGAGGGGTTGGGGAGGGTCAGAAAGTGGAGACGAAAGCAGACAATACTAGACAGCAGGAAAGGAGGTGAAAGGAGACAATTTTAGAGAAGAAAAATGTCCGTCGCTATCCGTTTTCGAACCCGAGACCTATTGAATTAGAGGCGAACACCTTAACCTCTAGGCCACTAGATACTCCGCTTCAG
>NW_004797507.1:227178-232746 GCF_000002075.1 Aplysia californica
CTCTCTCTCTCTCTCTCTCTCTCTCTCTCTCTCTCTCTCTCTCTCTCTCTCCCTATCCCACCCAGCCTACACTCCCTCTCTTTATCTAGGCTGACAAACTCACCGCCCCTTCCTATTCAATCCAGTTTACAAAACGATTTGAAACACCTCTGGCTTTGAATTCTTCGCACTCTTCAAATTAAATCAGAGATTTCTCTCGCTGGCTTGTACTTCCCGGTGTAAAGAAATCCAATTCCCAGATGCTGTACTTCAATCGAAGATGAATTACTACGTGTTTATAAAAGGATGAGAGATGTTTTCTTTTCTCTCACGCCCCGTGTTTGTGTATTGTTGTTTTTTCAGTTTCTATTTTTAAATAGCCTTTATTTTCTACGAAAGCCAGGTGGGGGTGATAAGGGGAAGGGGGTGTTCTTTTATTGTTGTTTTATTTCTTCTTTTCATTGTGTGTGGTTGGAGAATCTGGATCAGGCAGGAATTCCATGGGCTGGAGGTTCCTGACTCTTTTGTGCAAGCGGAAAAAGTAGTGCGTATAGCTAGATTTTTTTGTATGCGAACGTGTTGTGTGCAAGCAGGTAATGAAATGCCAAAACAAGCAGACTGAGTACGCAATATAAGAGAGGAAAAAAACCAAAGAGACGAAGAAGATGGAGGGAAAGACAGGTTTATGCGAATGGGAAAGAGGATGAAGTAAAAAGTGTTTCTTTCGTGACTTGCGTTAACAGAAGGCTAAAATAAAACCAAACTGACCAAATCGATCACTGGTGGGTGGTACCGCCCAGGTTGATGAGTACTAGCTGGCACAGAGCGTTCAGAAATGACCTGGCGTCTCTCGTGGCATAGAGGTTAAGGTGTTTGCCTCTCATTCAAAGGTCCCGGGTTCGAATCCAGGTAGCGACCGAAAAATTTTCTTCTCTAAATTTGTCTCCTTTCCCCTCCTTTTCTGCTCTCTAGCAATGTTCTGTCGTCTGCTTTCGTTTCCACTTTCTGCCCCCCCCAACCCCCTCACCCCCTTTGCCCCCACCTTTGGGCTCGGAACTCTTTCTGCAGCCTTTCTCCTGCTACTCCCTGGCTCCTTTTTACTGCTGTCTTTCAGCCACACCCTTGATCTTCTGGTAGGAAAGATCTACACCTACTAGCCTTCTCGGACTAGGGCGAAAAATCTTGGAGGTCGCGTTGCAGGTTGCGCACGTTAAAGATCCCTTGGTGGTCTAAAATCGATAAGAAAAGGCTTCGGCTGCAACCCGGGCAAAATTCAAAACTTCCTACCCACTGAAAAGCACCGTGTGCTCATATGACCTTATGCAGTTGCGAGCGCCGTAAAACACTTACCGAAAAAAAAATTATCTACAAAGTATTTCCTAGTCTGTTGATTGCCAGGTATCCATCTGAAACTGAAAAATAAGAAAAACACGCTATATAAGGAAGCTTACCCAAGGACATAGAACACAACCTAACAGTGGTGGAAAGTAAACTCCTGATGTGACTATTGCTAATCCAGTCTCAAAAGTAATAAAAAGGTAAAGTGTTAAAAGATGTGGAATGGCCGTCTCTTTCAGGCAGAAGAGCAAGACTCCAGATGGCGGCTGGATCGGAAAAGCAAAGTAAAGTAAGTCGTCTCCTCTAAAGAAGACTCATTCTTTACCTCAAAGCTTCACTTATACCCGTTCCCCAAAGTTGGAAATCTTTGCTCCGTCATATACTCACTCTTTGTGGGAATCGTATTTCCTGGTTTTCCTCTTTTCAATGTCTTTGGAAATGGTCGCTTTTGACGAAGACCTTTTTCGGTCTTTACAATTCTCACTTGACGCGAGTATTAGCGGAGTCTTTGTCTGGTACTCCAATCATGGCGTCATGCTGCGTGTGCCTTGAACCTATCTGTGTGGGAACAACTGTTTACTTCGCTGCGGGAGATAATCTGGTTCTTTCTTTCCCAATCTTCTTACAGCTATTATAGTCATGTGCTCTCCGGTTTTGAGTTAATGACTCGCCCACTTTGTGAGTATCTGTTTCTCTTGACTCATAATCTGTTCAGACTCGTGGACAAGATTCGTTTCTCACTCTGGCAAATGTCTATAGGGCTGTTTTTGTTTTGGTGTTTTTAATTCGTCGTTAAAGAACCTGTCGCTGCATTAAACAAAAGCATTTTTATTTAATGTCTTGGTATTGCAACTGTATTTGCACAAGTTAGTTTGAAAAAAAAAGGAACGCTATTAGTGATACTCATGGTTTTGATAGTGATTGCTTATACCTTTTATTTACATTTTTATTTCGTCGATCCTATCGCTCAGAGCCGGGCGTTAAATTATGATGTCTCGCCTCTTAAATAGCCTTGCAGTGTTGCACGGGACGTTTAACCTAGACAATAACGTACATTTCGTATTCGTAGACGCAACGTATCTGATGGCTCTCCGTAAGCCATTCGGCTGACCTGTTGATCCCTCTTTTTTAGTCTGTACTTGTACTTACTTAACACGCAAAAGAAACACCATCTGTTACAGATAAACAGATTGGGGCTTAACAGAAGGGCTATCATACCACACCTGAATATTGCGTTAACATCTCTGTATATTTGTGTTTCGCCCTGTCTTAGACTATGTTCCCTCGCTGGGTCAACTTTGCCTCAGGCTGAAATATCGTCAATAAACTAGACAGTTTTGAGCCAGACAAAAACAAACAAAACAGTCGTGTTTTGATTGGCCCATATTATTATTTCTCATTCTTCTTTGCCTGAATTCTTCCCTTCTTAATTGCAACGTTTTGCGAAAAATGATACTTTTAGAGCCACAATCAATTACACATACCTCACGAAAATAACATCGTAGTCTGGCATCACTCTTGAAGCGCAAAGACGTCGAAAGTCTGTGCACTCCTTGAAAGATAATCCTGACATTGGAGTCTATTCTTACCTGGAATTTGCATCGCGCACACAATTAATTCCGTTATAACAGAATGTAGTGGCAGACTTTATTGATGCAATAAAAGTTACACTGCTGTAAAACTTTTCCAGCTAACAAGCACACACACACACACACACACACACACACACACACACACACACACACACACACACACACACTCACAAACACACACACACATACACACAAACAAACAAACACGAACGTACTCACACCTGGGCATGCGCGCGGGCGCGCACACACGCACACACACGCACACACACGCACACATACATACATACATACACACACGTACACATACGCACACACACGCACACACACACACACACGCTCATACACACACATATACACACACACGCCCACACACACGCCCACACACGCCCACACACACGCACACTACTCACGCACACAAGTAAATGAATAAATGAATAAATAAATAAATAAATAAATAAATACACCCTTCACACAGTCGCAGGCGCTCTCTAATCCTCTCTCTCTCTCACACACACACACACACACACACACACACACACACACACACACACAAACACAAACACACACACACACACACGCACACACACACACACGCTTGCACAAAGCAGACACACAAAAACGTACTCACCACGGCATGAAACCGAGCCGTGTCATGTGTTTTGCTTTACAATCATTTGGCTGACAGCATTTAGAACCCCTTGACAGCAGGAACGTCTATAAATAAACAATACCCCTCCATTGGGCAACACGGCAAGCCTCAAGTGGCGGCACAATACGAGTCTGAGAAGCAATCAGACACCTCTCCTTAAAGAGCACTTATTGTTTTAAAAATATTTGGCCTCTTCTCACGTGGGTTTTTTTTTTGGTTTTTTGGTGTTTTTTTGGGGGGTTGCTCTTTCAGCACTGCTAATTGTCTGTCCATTTATCTATCTATCTATCTATCTATCTATCTATCTATCTATCTATCTATCTATCTATCTTTTTAATAGTGTGCACTGTGATCTTTTCTTCCTTTTTTTTATAACCATAGCAATGCTTGAACGACGTTTAAGTTAAGAGTCTTTCACTCGTTATCTTAGTTTTATCGGTTGTCCGAAGGACGTTGGACATGTGGCAGCTAATCTGTCTGCATCGAAGGGGACGTTAATGGTTACATTAAGCTGTATTATTGAACATAAGTCGTACATTCGGCCACTATGCTTTCACAGCTGAGCGGAGCACCAGGGAACAGCGAATGTGGTCAGTGAATTCTTCGTCTTGATGCTATAGTTCAATTGTAAAATGTTAGTAATAATATACTCAACGTTTTTCTTGTGATTTTAACGCTGACAGATTAAGAAGCCTTCGAATGGTGAGTGAAAATACTTACAAAAGGCTTGGGCCTGCTTTGGTAGCATAATTTTAAAACAAATTTTCCTTAATAAAAGTTCTTGTTTTGTTAGATGCTAATGATAATAGGCAGTGAACGGATTGGGTTTTTCCCGTTGCTTCTTTGACTGAAAGCGTCAACTCAACAAGCTCTCCTCATTCCGTGTTTGCTGTCCTTCTTTTCAGCTTCACCTTTATCTATAAATTCTGCCCCAGATGCACTAGGGTCTGAATATACATATTATAATCTGTTGTTTTTATTTTTGTTTTTGTTTTTAAGGTCAGGTTTTATTTGTTGGTGTCTTTTATGTATTTAGAAATAATAATATCATGTTTAGAATGAGCAGAACAAAAATTGACAAACTTAGCTTCGTCAAGATTCAACAGAGGTCTAGTTATCGAAAATCGAAATAAAATACAACGTACCTCGTCTACCTGTGTTTTTCCCCGGGGCAGTCATTAATAGAATTGTGATTGGGTTCTCCCATCCCTCTGTGGCGTCGGTGGCCTAGTGGTTAGGCTCTCGGACTCACAACTGTCAGGGGCCCGACGTTGTGTCCTTAGAAAAGGCACTTTGCACAAATTTTCCTCACTTCACCCAGGTGGAAATGGATACCCGGCTATAGACAGTGAACGATCTTGTCAGTTTGATAGTGTTTGAGCGCGTGAAATCCGCAGCTTGCACTGTATGCTTCCGCGGAAGCCGAGAATGTTTCTGAGTGTTCTCAGAGGGTCTGCTTGGGTAATAGAGGTTGTAAAGCGCATAGAGCATACTCTTGAGCGTGGATATGCGCTACATAAATGCAATTATTATAATTATTATTATTATCTTATTGTGGGGTTATTCAGAGGTTCATTAAACGTCCGTGCTCCGACAGGGCCAAGTTAGGTTGATACAGAACCATGAATAGTCACCAATCAATAAAAAGGGCCACACGTCCAATTGGGGGTTCGAACCAGAGCTCCCCAAATCAAAGTACAGCATGATACCAACTGCGCAAACAGTGCATCATAGAATCGGTTCTATCTTAGTGGTAATTCTGAGACAAATGTAATCAGCCCCTACTTATGCTTCTAGAAATATTGCTTTTTAGTACCACTTGTTTATAAAACATCAGCATTTTTGTGTTCTTTTTGTTTACAACATATCTTTCACATGATGTATATTAGGACCATAGCTTAGGGAAAAAACATATTTCTAGCTGGATAGACAGTCGTCGGTGGCCTAGTGGTTAGGCTCTCGGACTCGCAACCGTAAGGTCGTGGGTTCGAATCCCGTGAGGGGCCCGAC
>NW_004797507.1:233150-235650 GCF_000002075.1 Aplysia californica
ACACTCACTCACTCACTCACTCACTCACACATACACACACACGCACAGAGAGAGAGAGAGAGAAAGAGAGATAGAGAAAAAAAGAGAGAAAGGAAGGAAGACATAAAAACACTCACACAGACACATGCATGCAGAGAGAAAGAGATAAATGGAGGGGAGAGGAGACTCACATACATACACACACACACACACAAACACAGGGAGAGAGAGAGGGAGAGAGAGAGACAGAGAGAGGTAGGAACACACACACACACGTACACACAGATACATACGTGCAGAGAGAAAGAGATAAATTGAGAGAGAGAGAGAAAAAGAGATAGAGAAAGAGAGAAAAAGAGATAGAGAGAGAGAGAGAAAGAAAGAGAGGAGACTCTCATGCATATTCACACACACACACACACACACACACACACACACACACACACACACACTCACACTCACAGACACATAAATATACCTTCCACACACTCGCTAATACACTCACAAATCGCCACTTAAAACACTCTCGTACAACCCAGATACAATTTAATGCATGTACTGTCCTTTCGATATTGTGATTAGAATTGTGCCAGGGTTACAACTCAGCAAAAACTAAATTGAGCGTACTTTGGAAAAAAAATAATATGTGATTTCCTGGTCTCATGAAATAATAATAACAGTTCTCTCCTAAATAAAAAGTGAACTAAAAGACTTCTTTTTTCCGAGGAAGCTCATGTATTTAAAATTTTATTATTGGTTGTTTTTTTATTTTCAACCAACAAACCGAAGAAAGTATGATCAAAATTTCTGTATGACAGCAAATGCTGGAAATACACAACAGCAAGATAAAGAATAAGGGAATCAATTATTACGGAGGGCAGGCAAAATTCCAGCATCTGTATTCCTTTATTTCGATGAATTATTCAATGTCACTAGCACCAGAAACATTAATTCCACCTTTTCGGATAACTAAGATCTTTTGTTCCCGAAAATTGAAACATCAATACGGAGTATAAGACCTGCGCAAGGGTGATCTGATAAAGCGCATTCTTCTTATTTGTTTGTTTGTTTTTAGCTCAAATTCGATAAAATTTGGTTTAGACATGGTAAATGAGATATATCTTCATGTATGATAGTCAAACAAAAACAACACTGCTATTTGTTTGTTTAATTAGCAACCAAAAAACCCCCCACTGAATCACGATTACCTCGAAATCTTGATTTTTGAAATAAATGCGTTTTGTGAGATCACGGCAGTGCGCTTCTGTGGTGTAACAGAGAAAGATACCGCCCGAGCATCGAGGCTTCTAGAGTGTTGTCTGTTTTAGTAGAGGTTTTACGGCGCTCACAACTGCATAAGGTCATATGAGCGAAAAGTCCTTACACTTACAGGGAATCAGGCTTACTCTGCTCACCTCTCTAGCTTCAACAACACAAAGTCTGCTTCGACTATCGAGGCACCCCGGAAATAGCAGGTCACAAGAGTGTGACAAACATACAAAAGAAGTAGAGGCAAAATGACGATAGTAAGGATTAGGAAAGAAAAAGCAGCAGTTCCCTGCTGCAGTTCAAGCACAGTTATGAGCAAGATATTGATAAATCAGCCCATTTACGATTACAATTCTACTGTACATGAGAAAGTGGTTAATGCCCCCCTTTTGGGAATGGCCTAAAGACACTTCAGTGAGTAGCACCCCCCCCCCCCGGGGGGGGGGGGGGGGGGGGGTTAGAGCATTGTCTAGCATGTGTTCATTTAAAGTTCGTGCGTGTGTGAGCAGCTTCAGATCCCGAAATTTATATTGTAACGCCCAAGTGGCTGTTCAACTTTACTCCCCAGAATAAGCAAATTTCTAAAAGGCTTCTTTTGGGGAAGCTGATGGTAGTTAACGGATGCTCTAGTCTTGTTTGCTCCTTCTTTCCTATCAAACATCTATCGACCGTATCTCTCTTCCTTCTTTTCTGTGTACGTTACTATCTAGTAACACCTCTAATCTTCGGCACTCATAAGACCTACCTGTGTTACAAGTGCCGTAAAAAAAACTCTAACCAAAAAAAACCATAGCTAAGTATGATACTAAAAGAGCGCATGTCTTCAGATACTACATGACACTTCTATTACCAGTATGAAAAAGAGGACGACAAAGTACATAATGAGTCGAGACGTGCTGAGATCAAACTGCAATTCAACCGAATTCCTGGCGGTCTATTATGCACACAGGGTGGGCTGGGGATTTTTTTCTGTCAAGAGCAAATGATGCGGATCCGAGAAGTGGGGCAACTGTTAGTCTTAGACTCCAGACAGCTTTGTTTCTTTCTCACATTACATTAACTGTATAACACTTTCTCTCTCTTCTGTGCTCCCCTACGCCCCACCCCACCCATAAAAGTTTTTTATTTTTAAACCTATCCTGTTGTTCGCACTTAAACAGGCAGCGGTGCAACTTAAAGAATTCCCAGCGGCGTCATAGAACATTTTCCCAAGCATGTGTTTTACATTACCAGTTTAGAAACGCTTTGCCTT
>NW_004797507.1:242011-262341 GCF_000002075.1 Aplysia californica
AACATCCTGTTTAAAGAAGCTCTTACACGCTTAGCAAATTATGTTATGCCTTTGTGTGTGCTTGTTTGCGATTTTGTGTGTGTGTGTGTGTGTCTGTGTGTGTGTGTGCGTGTGTGTGCTTGTGTTTGCTTATGTGTACCTGTGTTTACTTGTGTATGTATGTGTGCATATGTGTATGCGTGTACGTGTGTCTGTGTGTATGTGTGTGTGTGTGTGTGTGTGTGTGTGTGTGTGTGTGTGTGTGTGTGTGTGTGTGCGTGTGTTTGTGCCAATGTGTATGTGTGTGTGTGTGTGTGTGTGCCTATTTTATTTGGAGTCCTATTTCAAAGAAAGCCGTAATAGTTTTGCACTTCAATCCCTTCATAAAAGGACACTTGATATAGCCATGGCGATGTGGCTGGACGCTTTACTGGCGCCAGACGCTCGAGAAATGCACTGGCTTCCAGTGCGAACATTTTCCGGACCTGCATTTGCCCTTTTATGTCTACTCGGGCGTAGCGTCAGCTGTCTTAATTTTTAATTAGTTTATCTATCTATCTATCTATCTATCTATCTATCTATCTATCTATCTATCTATCTATCTATCTATCTATCTATCTATCTATCTACCTATCTATCTATCAATCTATCTATCTATATATCTATCGATTGATACATCTATCTATCGATCTATCTATCATATGTATAAGCTAGCTAGAGACGCTCTTGTCGTTGTGTGTCTCATATTTGCAATATATGTCTCTTGCAATGTCAGTATCTAGAGAAGAATACGTTAATACCGAAGACACTCTACATAGTATCTTGTTTCATCGTAACAGTCTGGTCGTACGTAGCTTTCTAACATCTTTGACATGTGTATCTCATTACATGCAACTTCTTAAGTTAATTGCAATTAGTTGATATCACATTTCTGTCTGTCTAGACAACATTTAAACATTGTTGCTCTAATCGATAAATTTATTACGTTTTACAAAGTCACCAAGAGTCACTTGACCCAAAGAGTTACTTGACCTCGAGAAGGGTGTGTTGGTGTTATTGTAAAGAAGGTAGCCACAGGGAGTCAGGAATCCTGCTTTTGTTTTATCAGTATTAGTGTGACTTAATAAAGTATACTATGAATTAAGATTCTTTGGATGTTGTTGAGTTACACAATTTGTAGATGATTATCTTTAACACATGAAAACGAATTGGGTCTTCTTCATTTTCTTTGTATCCCTATTTTATTTGAAGAAGAAGAAGAAGAAGAAGAAGAAGAAGAAGAAGAAGAAGAAGAAGAAGAAGAAGAAGAAGAAGAAGAAGAAGAAAAAGAACAATAAGAAGAACAAGAACAAGAACAAAAAGAAGAAGAAGAAAAGGGGTATAAAGAGTTCGGGAACGAGACATTTTTAAAAGCTACTCTGAACATAAACGTACGAAGTACTTGAATGCAAACTAATCAAAGTAAGACTAGTTTTAGGAGTAATTCAAAATGTAATTTGTATATTTTTAATTATCATTTGTTCAGACTGTTAAAGCATTTTGTCAAAAACGTCGCATTATTGAAATGACCTTGAGGGGTGATTTTCTTTTTTTTAAAGCGCATGACAGCTATTCTGTGACTTTCCCCAAAAATATCCTCTCTTTATCTTGCCGACTTCCTTCTTTCTGGGAATAGATTATTCCTGTTTCATGATATCATAAACAGAATAGGACGGCAAAGAGCGCAAAAAATGACAGAACAACAGAATGACAAGCGGAGACGCAAAAAAATGCTCCGCATCCTCTATTACAGCTTCCGGTGTCAGCGGAATCTTCCGAAATGTGCGGGGCTTTTATGTCCTGCGATGCCATTTATGCTTGAAATCGGATATTTGGATCCGGTAATCCAGCTATTCGGGGCTTTTATGTCTTGAGATGATGCTTCGTTATGAAATCGGATGTCTGGATCCGATCATCGAGTCTGGCTGAAAAGGTTACAAGATCTGCCGGGAGTTTTTTTTCCCCCTTCTAGAATCTTAGACTGATGTTGTGAGCAAACCCAGTTAGCTCCCTCTTTTTCTGCATTTCGAAAGACAAAAGCAGAGGCCATAATAAAGAGTGTCGGTGTTTATGGGGCACACGCTTACGAGAATTTCGAAGTATGAAGGCGTTTGCATCAAGTTAACTTCTTCTCTATCATTATCTGCTTGCGCCATTTATGTGGTTTCAGCGTACGGTGGTTATTCAAATCTTTGTTGCATAGCAACTAAGAGGGCGGTTCTATCTGTTTCTCTAACGTTTCGTGCTGGCAAAAGTTTACGCCCCGGCTACGTATCACTCTAGTGAAATTGATTTTCCTACCACAACGTGTAATATCTACGTGTAAGTTTATATCTGAGCATTCTGAGGACTACAGCGAGGTTGTTTTTTAAAACTTTTTCGCTGATCATTGGATCGTTTATATCTGGGTATTTTGAGGACCACCGTGTTTTTATCTAGTTTTTCTGTGTTCATTGGATCGTAAGTTTGGAGATTTGAACATTATTCTTGTTGGAAATCTGTCTTATGTTTGACATTGCGTTTACAAGTCTTCTATCTATCTATCTATCTATCTATCTATCTATCTATCTATCTATCTATCTATCTATCTATCTGTCTGTCTGTCTGTCTGTCTGTCTGTCTGTCTGTCTGTCTGTCTGTCTGTCTGTCTGTCTATCTATCTATCTATCTATCTATCTTTGTATCTAGTAGCTAGCTGGCTATATATCTATCTATCTATTATCTGTCTGTCTGTCTGTCTGTCTGTCTGTCTTTCTTTCTTTCTTTTCACGCTAATGTTAAAAGTCCCGCCACACAAAGTAAGTAGTTTTAAAACTATTTGTGAGGCAGTGTGGTGGAATCAGGCTCTCGTCAATTTTTGGGCATGTAGAGTTATTGGTATCATCTTATAGCTTGTTCACTTGTCTTTATTTGGAAGAAAAAAAGATCCATTTATCTTGAATACAAGTCGAGATATTTGCGAATGAAGGAGGTGGGGTTACCTGTTTTCAGAGGTAAAATTAGTGAGAAAATGGCCGCCAAAGATTAGTTATTTCCTTAACTTAAGAGTCGGTGGTAACAGAAAATTTACACTTTTTGTGCTTTTAATCAACGTTTTTCAGAAAAATCCACACAGATATTAGTTCTTTAATGGGCAGAAAAGGTGTTGAGCCAAAAAACAAAATTTTGATAAAAATTCACAAACCTGCGGAAAAATGCAAGTTTCTTCACTTTGATTATTTTGACGAGAGCCTGATTCCACCGCGCTGCCTCACATTTAATACCCTTGGTCATGATTTGACTAAAATATACGCGTCGTGGCTTTCTCAACATAGCAGACTATGCCCCAAGAACCGATCACCGAGTTCTTCAAAGATAATCTGTGTTTTGGCAAGACGTAGAAGGGGTGAATTAGTAATGAGCTGTCAAAGCCGATCTTAATCGCTGTGATTTGTAGTTGTCACTTTTTAAAATCTCCCCTTTTTCTCTCTATGTCTGTCTGTCTGTCTGTCTGCCTGTCTCTCTCTCTCTCTCTCTCTCTCTCTCTCTCTCTCTCTCTCTCTCTCTCTCCCTCCCTCTCTCTCTCTCTCTCTCTCTCTCTCTCTCTCTCTTTCTCTCTCTCTCTCACTCACTCTCTTTCTCTCACTCAGTCTCTCTGTCTCTCTCACACCCTTTCTCTTTATCTCTATCTCGCTCTCGCTCTCTCTCTCTCTCTCTCTCTCTCTTTCTTTCTCTCTCTTTCTTTCTCTCTCTATATATAATATCCCTCTCTCTCTCTCTATCTCTCTCCCTCTCTGTCTTTCTTTTCATGTCTTTCTCTCCCTCTTTCTCCTCTCTCTCTCTCTTTCTCTCTCTCTCTCTCTCTCTCTCTCTCTCTCTCTCTCTCTCTCTCTCTCTCTCTCTCTCTCTTGCCTCCCACACACCTAATTATAATATATCGGTGGGAATGTATCATTACTCTAAGTTGGCATCTCTCACTCCATTATACTCTCCGTTTGCCAAGTCAAAAAATCTGAGGGAGCGAAATCTTAGCTAAACTCACTTATGCAGTTCATTTTTAGACCAGAACAAGCTTTTTTAAACCTCGCTCAATACCTCGATCTCACAACTTACACTGTTATTGACACCCGTCTCCGGAATTTCCCAGAACCCGCGGCGCTTGCAAAATGCCAGACAAAATCTGATTAAAATTTATAGCTTCTCCGGACGCTATGTCAGGCGGAAAGATATCAGTCCGTGGTTAATCTTCGTCCGACATCAGCTCTGGTTCTCTCGGGCTGGACACTGGTCATTGCATAAAGGGTTTTCCCCCTAGACGATGACCCCCGTCTCGTACATTTATATAACAGACTTCTCTTAGTGTAACTGGAATTGGATTGCTGAACTCGTGTTCCGTTTTGGTTACTTGATGAAAAAAGGAAAATACGTCTTGGCGCAAAAGCGAAGGTTTCTCAAGACAAGCCTGTGATTTTTGGGAGGGAGGATGGACTCTCTCCGCTTTCTGCGAGGCATGACGTTGTGGCTTTCATGAACTCTTTGTACTCTCACTTGTGCTTTTTATGTTCGTTTTGTTTTTGCTCTAGCCCTTTGCTTAGAAATCATTCCTAGAAATTCGAACGTAGCATAACTGGCTTGGAATATCCAGTGTCATGTCAACATTGGGTTTTGTTAGCTCCGCCGCACCAGGGTATAAACGTTTTTCTTTTTAAATTATTTATGTCACTTGCTTTTTGGTTTTGCCGAAGTCGATAAAGTGCAAAAGTATGACCACTTTTATATAAAGCTCTTCTTGGGGATTCAAAACGTAACATTGCACTTGGCCAACTGGCCATATTTGTTCGTATTGTACGTTGGGCTGATGTGATCCTCGTCAATCCGTTGGTCCTTTGCGATTTACAATCATTTTCTAAACAAATAGGAGAGGATGGATTTGGGGGGTGGGGGTGGGGTACAACACCAGCAGAGATGAAAAACAGTTCCAACCCCTCTTGGGTTCGAACCTCGACCTTTCGCTAACAGCGAATGTATAACCCACAGCATCACAGCAGCTAGCCTCATCAGTGTGCTCTACGTTTAAATTGTTGAATATTTATTGAAAATGTCAGTACCATACACTCTAATTAGTCGATTTCAATCCTATTATGTGCTGAAAATAGTTCCCGTAAAGGTTGTGCACACATTACCTTACCTTACACCTGTCCCTTGGATCGCCAAGTCCCGGGAATAACAGCTGGCTTTAAGGGTGTTCTTCTGTAAATGTATTTTTCATCTGAAGTTTTTTAAACAGCTGAGCTTGTTTTGTAACTAACCCTTATTATTTTCTTTTCGTGTAAAACCAATACGTTGGCTTCTCTGTGGACCACCTTTGCGTTGACATACACACCGCATTGCAGATCATATTCAATTCGTTAATACTCTCTGCCTGTCTGTCTGTCTGTCTGTCTGTCTGTCTGTCTGTCTGTCTGTCCGTCTGTCTGTCTGTCTGTCTGTCTGTCTGTCTGTCTGTCTGTCTGTCTGTCTGTCTACTCTTTACAGTAGATCTCATCCTTCACGGTTTTAAAACCATAATTTCTTTTTGTAATAGGATACGTTTTCGTGGAACTAGTGTTAGTTGGGGGGGTTTTAATTTGACAAACAACAGCATAGCCTATCTTAATACGAATATTATTAAATGATCGTATTTGCATGAACACATTATACTGTACTCAACACTTACCCAAAAAAAAATAATTTTCTAACGAGTTTTTAAAAAAAAACATGCTTACGTTCTGCTTTCTGTCTTCCTCAGAATCGTTTCGAACCAGGCCCATTGAGTGGAGGCCGGGCGGCCTTCCTGCTCCCCCACCATGTCTGTTTCCGGCCTTCTCCAACCTGCCCCCGCCCTGCCCGTGGGTCAGTCTCCAGGTGCTCTGGGACCGCCGTACTCACCAAATCTGATTAACCTCAGCCAACAGTACAACATGAGTGGCAACACGCTCACTGATGTAAGTAGTTGTAAGGCGAATCGTGTTTCGTGTTCCTTCTAGCTGGCAGGCTCTGTTCTGTGTGACAGGACAGCTTGACTGGTTGTGTCTTAATGTTAGTGTGTGTGTGTGTGTGTGTGTGTTTCTACCTCTCTCTACCCTTCTCTCTCTCTCTCTCTCTCTCTCTCTCTCTCTCTCTCTCTCTCTCTCTCTCTCTCTCTCTCTCTCTCTTTCCCTGTCTCTTTTTTCTCTCTTTCTTTCTCTCTGTCAGTCTGTCTCTCAATATCTCTCTCTCTCTCACTCTCTCTTTCTGTCTGTCTGTCTGTCTGTCTGTCTGTCTGTCTGTCTGTCTGTCTGTCTGTCTGTCTGTCTGTCTGTCTGTCTGTCTGTCTGTCTGTCTCTCTCTCTCTCTCTCTCTCTCTCTCTCTCTCTATCTATCGATCTATATATCTATCTATCTCTCTCTCTCTCTGTCTCTCTCTCTCTTTCATACACACACACTAACCCACTAACTAACAAACACACACACACACAAGCCCATTGTGTTATTTCTCTGTTTTATCGATAGTGACATCATCATCATTATTATTTTTATCATCATCATCATCATCATCATCATCATCATCATCATCATCATCATCATCATCATTTGTACGGTACAAATCGTCAGTAGTATCGCCATTATCTCCTTCCCCAAATGCAAAAACAAAAACAGTGGAAGTTCCAATATCTTCCGTTTAAAATATCACCCACAACAAGATTCATCTGCTTCATCGGGTTCAAACCCCATAAATTGTGGATCCTTTAGTTTGTGTTGCTTTGTCGAAGGTCTGGTACTTTAAGAAACCATTTGTGTCATGAATTGGTGTCCAGTTCTAGCCTACCACGCCAACAAAAGCATAGATTCTCTCTTCTTAAAAGTGTCATGACGTGGTAGAATCAGGCGCTCGTCAATTTTGGGGCATATGGGGTTATTAGTTTCATAGTGAAGATTTCCATTTTGTCTTACTTTCTATGAAGGTGGTATATTTGCTTTTGAAGGCGATGGGAGTCGCATGATTTCAGAGATAAAACTAGTGGGAAAATGGCCGCCAAGGTCAGGTGACTTCCAAAGCCTGAGAGTCCTTGGACACTAAAACAATTGGATTTTTTGTCCCTTTAAGCATCTTTTTTTTCTGTAAAATCAACACGAAAATGTGTTTTTTAATTAACTTGAAAGGTGTTGAGCAAAAAAACAAAAATTACATAAAAATTGCCGAGCGAGCTGAAAATGCCGTTTCTTCAATTTCATTATTTTGACGAACGCTTCCCGCACATATGCCTTACCTGTGGCGGAAGAAGCTCTTGTCTGATTCTATGGAAGGTATAAAAATCTGAGACTCCCGTTTCTTTTAGATAAATAATCATTAAAATGGTCATAAAATAAACCTATGCTAAAGGGGGGGGGGGACTCTCGTGGTCGAGAGGTTACGGTGTTTGCCTCTCATTCAATAGGTCCCGATTTCTAATCTGGACAGCGAGGGAAAATATTCGTTTCCAAAACTTTCTCCATTCATCTGTTTTCCTGCTCTTTAACCATGTTCTGTCGTCTGCTTTCGTATCCGTTATTTGCCCCCACCCCCTCACCTCCTTTGCCCGCGACTCTGGGCTCCTGGCACTTTTTGCAGCATTTCTACTGCTGCTCCTTGGCCCCTTCTTACTGCTCTGTCCTTCAGCCACATCTCTGACCTTATGGAAGGTCAGATCTAAGACCTAGTCTTCTTGGATAACGACAAAAAGATCTCAGAGGTACAGTGTGCAGGTTGCGCACGTTAAAAATCCCTTGGAGGTCCAAAATCGATAAGAGTAGGATTTGGCCGCCATTCCGGCAAAATCAAAATTAATTCCTACCGAACTAAAAATATTTAATGTGTCCCGCGCGCTCATCTGACATCATGCACCTGCGAGCGCCGTAAAACGCTTATCCAACAAAAAGCAAAAAACAACCAAACAAACCACACAAAAAACTAAAACAAAACTTGTTCTAGCTCAAAACTCATCTATCGTCTTTATCTCCTCTTCTTCTTTTATGTTTGTTGGTCTCTTGTAACATCTCTAATCTTGTGGCACTCATATGACCTTATGCAGTTGTGGGCGCCGTAAAACCTCTACTAAAACGAAACTAACTCCAAACTTATGTCGTTCCAGGCGCTGCTGCTGCTGAGTGGGATGTACATCAGCCTTGTACAGCCCAGCCCTGGCCCCGTCGACGTGGGCCTACACGCCTTCTTCCCTCTCACCACCTCCGGAGACTTTATCGCAGCGGTAGGGGACGCCTTCAAACCGCTCAAAATCGGATGGACGCATAGAAAATACCCGTAGGTTTTTCGTGATTTGATTTACGTAGATGGGTCAACTACTTGTTATCTTTGTTACAATATAAACTTTAGCTAGCACATAAATGGTCGCTTTTAAGGACGATCGGACCAACCCAGATTTCGGGAGTTTCCAGAAATCTTGACGTATACTAAAAGTGGATATTGCTCTACCTATAGGAGAAGTTTGGTTTCATTGGTGTGTATATTTGTTTGGTTATGGAGAAAACTCTCCTTGTCTTTAAACTGAACAAGGGTCCTAAAACTCTACATTCGATTTTCTCAAAACAGCCTTTTTCGGGATAGCCCCCTTGTGCTTAAAAGCGACCAAATGAAAGACAAAAACGTTACATGAATTAGAGTTCTTATCTGCCCTGCAAATAATATATATTTCAAAATATCTTTGTCGCCAGTTTGTTTTTGTTGGTTAGATTAATAGTGTGGTTTTGGTGCCCTTGTTATTTGATGTTGGGAATAATGTCAGGTTCACTTATCATCTTTGTTTTCTATTTATTCTTGTTGGTGAGGAGATATTATTTTTGGTTGCTCATGTTATTTCGTTTTGTGAATAAAGCAGGGTTGTCCTTTTGTTATATATTTTTTTTTAAATTTTGGTGACATTTCTATTATTTCCTTCTGTATCAAACCTTTGGTGGCTCTTTTTACATCTTACACGAAATTGCATGTTTCATTCGCTCTTTACTTTCTTCTTCTATTTTGATTATGTGTATATTTATCATTATTTTGATCTTTTATTTTGGCGGGGGTGGGGGGGTGATAGACACATCAAAAGGCACCTTTCAGTGTTACGCACTACACTACGCAGATGTAAGTGGCGTCGGTGGCCGAGTGGTTAGGCTACCGGGCCCGTTGTCGTGAGATTGCAGTTTCGGGGGTTCGGGTGTCAGCTCGGTCCCACGTTGTGTTTTTTGGGAAAGACACTTTACGTGAACATCTCATTTGACTCGGTCCTTTCGGAGGTGGACCACAAACTCGGAGGCCCCACCTCTTAAATAACCTAATAGTGTTGATAGGGACGGTAAACCTATACCTTTTCACCATTTTAATTTCACTCAGTTGTAAACCCGAATTTATAATAAAATGTCCCTTCACATCTCTTTCTGCACTGACCATCCACGACGCCGGCTGCCACAGCGCTTTAGCCCAAGCCTTCAATGCGAACAGCACGACATCCCGGTCTTTCTATTCCCCGAAGGATTTCCTGAATATATTGTGTACGGATATCTTCCCGCAGAACACAATCACCGTATTCTACCTCAACAACCACCTCGTGATTGAGCAGTATGATAAACCGGCAAGTGAGTATCCTCTTACCATTCCTGAGGTGTTTTCATTCTCGTCTGTTCCCCTTTTGTTTGGTTTTCTTTGTTTGTGTTTAATTACAACTGTAAAAACAGAATAGCCCATAATGTCCGGTCTAGAGATCTTCTGGCCTTAAGTTATCAGGAATTAATGGGCATTCTGGAAAGGATGAATTTTAAGTGGTGCACGGAAGCGCCTTTTTTTGGTCAACACTGAACTGTTTTCATTTCATGATCTATGTTTCTCTGCCAAGTGATATAAATCGATGCACATTGCACTGATTATATACAACGTTTTACGTTCTCTTCGACAATAAATTTAGCTTTTGACTCAGTACAGAGTTTAATTGAATAGTATTACATGCATTATAGTATTCTGTAGCTATCCATGTCATGCCAAACAATAATAGAAAGCCATACTGACCCAGAACGTTTGTGTGTATATAGTTCTATAAGAGCCAGATCCGCGTATCATGATTTTGGGGGAAATGTTTTTCACCAATCGCAAGCACGTATCGTGGGCTTCTTTTCTGTACACGTTTCATTGAGTTCCCAGCTTTACAATCACTATAAAAAGCAAATAACTGTTTCACTTATAATAGCTGTTTGCTTCCAAATTAGCTCATATTGAGATGTGCGGAATGGATTGCAATGTTGTTACAACTTGGATGACGCAACGAGAATGTCTACGGAACCGACAGAAAAGCCAAGAATTCCTAAATGGCGTATCGTCTTATACGCTTTTAGGGTTTGATCGTTTCCAGTGTGTTGATTATTCATACATACATACCTACCTACATTAATCAGTTTTTTGTTCCTCCTGAAAAGTTCGCTAAAACCTTGATACGTGGAACTGGCTCTTATAGGACGATATTTAGTTCCGTAACGTACGATCTGTATCTAATATGAAGAATATAATATTCTCTTGCAGGCGACTATATCCCACGGATAATCGAGTCCCTTGGGCTGCCAATCATATCCTACGACACGGAGTTCTCCGTCAACAAACGAGTGAGTCTATATCGTTGTATGAGCTTTTTATACACGTTTTTTTTTTTTTGGTGGGGGGGGGGGAGTTTGACATTCTATTAGTGAGGTGGCGTCGGTAGCCTTGTGGTTACGCTACCGGACTCGTAATCGTGAGGTCGAGGGTTCGGGGGGGGGGGGGGGGCTCGAGCTTCAGCTCAGTCCGACGTTGTGTTATTGGGAAAGGCACTTTATACGAACTTCCCACTGAGCGCGGTCCTTTCGTAGATGGACATTAAACTCGGAAGTCCCGCCTCTTAAATTAGCTAATCGTGTTGATAGGGATGTTTAACCTATACCCTTTCACCGTTTTGTTCACCATCGACTGGGCACACTGCTTCGATCAGTTGGTACCGTTCGGTACTACAGTGCAGATGACCCCCACTCGAATCCCAGAGTTTTGTTCTTGCCCCCAGGCTGATTGTTTGGGGAATTGGAATGACAGAATCTCCGCAAGTTTAATAGGACTAGAAAAGAATACTCGGGACAAATGATCAGGGAGTAGAATGCTGCATTTTTAAAGTCCGTGATCAGTTTGCTAACTTGCTACCTACAACTCGCTTACGAATACCCCAACATACCTGCCACTATACTGTCTTCCCTCTTAGCTCCTTTTGACACTTGTCTTGGCCCGATAGAATAAGCTAACACTAACCATGTCACCTTAGCAGAGACTGTGCACACCTTTTCTGAACTTCAAGGTCACTTTAAAGATAGTTCCAATAGGGAACGGGATAGAGGGTGCCCACGTCCCTTGTGACTCATTGGAGCAGAGGAAGATAGGACTAACGCAATTCCACATCATCACTCATCACCACATTTATTTCTAAAATCATCACGCTCTCAGATCAATGACTTACATCTATAATCCTGGAATCTCTATCTGTAACATTTACTTGTCATACTAAATGTGCACGTAATACACTATTGGACACTATCATACTCACTTTTTTCTACTAATCAGATGGCGTCAATCTTATATAAATGGGGAAGGGATAAAAAAGACGTTCGACCCAAGTGGCTGTGTCCTATCACTCGCTGGTCACTGATCCCATAATCCATGAGGATCGTAGGGGCCCTGTATGATAGAGAGCATCGTCAGATACCTCCACTTTTCAATGGGTTTTTTGCAAGCACCTGAGTTTGGGGGAAGGTTTTCCCTGTCCACTCCACAATGTTGTCGGCCCATCTCTTCTTTTGCCCTCCTCTCCTTCTCCTCCCCAGCACAGTTCCCTGAAGAATGATATTGGATACGCTGCACGATCTTGTTACATGGCTACGCCATTTCTTCCCTATAGGATGAAATCACTAGTCCAGCCTCTTAATAACCCCAGAGTGTTTAAAGAGTCTCCATGCACATATTATGTGAAGTGTGCTAACAAAATGAACTGCTTCTTGGATTTTTGCCCAAATGAAATAAATACGTCAAATTTATCGGTGGCAGTTGTACAATTTATGAATTATGAAATGATGATAGAAGCACTTGAAGAAAATGGCTTCGATTGAAAATCTATAGATTTAACCCCGATATCGATTTTCAGCAGACATCTCCATTTGTGGTTTGTGAGAAGCAACTCATTTTGTCAGCATGTCTCTCATATTATCATAACATTAGACAGATGTAGGTCTAGTCAAAATTTATGAAATGCAGGTTTTCTGTTAGAATTACAGCAATGTAGAGACAATACCTGCTGAGTGGCGAAAGAAAGTCGAACCTTTTCCGAATACGTGCCTCGGATTTCAGATTGATAGCCATGTTGATTCCCGTGTACTTCAAGGTAATCGTCAGTGCTTATGAACGCTATGACTAGTTATTATTCATTATAAGGATCACCTATTTGTCGAATGTACCCCATCCGCTTGATCAAATCGGATGGGGTCGAGAGGAAAGAATTAAGCGAGGGAAAAAAGTAATGAAAGTAGTGTAAGGGAATAAAGTGTACTTTGTGTCCCCATTCGAACTGATTCAAGGCCCCTCTTTAGTTAGTAGACAAGGCCAGTGACACTTATTTGTGAACCGAGTACCCACTAGCCCACGTATCCTCTCCAATTGTAGAGACTTGTGCTCTCTCCGGGGAAATCACGCCTAGTGTGCTGCGGCTTAGGCTGGAAACTCTCAAACTCATAACGGCAGCGAAACAAAACGGACACCGAGACAAAACCAGACACTGACAACGACAACTTTTTCCAAGACATTTGTAGGCCCCAAACGATTTGGAACAACACCGAAACGAAACAGGTTCCTCTTTCAACCATTGCCTCGATTCGTCGTGGTACGGTGTCGTATCGTGTGGGTTGTTGTTGGGCATTTTCTCCAGTCTTACCGCGAGTCATAAATCTTTCAACAATGGCTTTTCGTATTTAGAAAGACAGTGAGGGTGAAGAGGTCGTACTTTGCTGTCGGTGCTACTCCAGCTGTCTATTAATTTTCTTCTCGTCCAAAATGTCCTTACTCATTATTGCCGACCAGAATCTACACTGCACGGTGATTCTTTTTTTAAAGTAATGCCAAATAAAAGATATCTCGTTTCGTTGTTGTCCTCTGAGTTACATTCAAGTAAGTCGAGATAAGAATTATCTACTAATAGGAGATGCAGCCTTTGTATTTTAAGACTTCCACATTTATATCACCTTGTTGCGACGTGTTTAAATAATTGAGTTTACTTTTCTGTGTCTCCTCTGCCATCTTTCTTTCCTTTTGCTATGTTTATTGCTCTAACAATTGGGACACACGACCTGTCTTTAAAATGCCCTGTTTCTGCCTACTGGAGACCAGTACAAAAACAAACACAATGTGTCGTCCTCTCTGGGGCCTGTTCGCTTTTTTTTTTAATTTAAAATTCTCTCCAAATGAAAAGGCTTCATCACATAGTATATATATGCATCCTGTTCAAACCGGTGGTAACGACCCTTTTATGTTGCTTCTTTTTCAAAACCCATTTCTTTAAAAAAAACGTTAGTTTTTAAACCGATGCAGCCTTCGTAAAACACTGCATTACGTCGTTCAAAATGAGTGGTGAGACATTTACCCCCAAATCCTTATGTTCCCTTTACTTGCCATCTCTCACCATAGCCCATAATGTGTACGTCCGGGGTGCCACTTTCCCTACTATAACAGGCACCCATCCTCGCCAGTCTCTGCTTTGATGTATTATTTCATGAACTCACGGACCACAGTCAGATTTTACGTTTCCAATGTATGATGGAGCAGGTCTTCCCTTATTTCTCTCTGCTTTTTTCCCCCTTAAGCAAAGTTATCATCAGGTCTGGATTTTGTGTTTCTTTTTGCTGTTCAGTTAGAAAAACAACGATCCACTTCCATAAAAACTCATTTTTTTCAAATGGTCTTCGTTTATTTGTTTTCTTTATCATATATTTTTTTTCAATTTCACAATTCGCTAAGAACCTAATATCGCGGTTTGTTGGCGGGTGCTCAGGTTTGGTTTGCTCCTTCTTTCCTATCTATCCCTTACCTCTCCTCCTGTTTTGTGTACGTAACTCTCTCATGTAACACATCTATTCTTCGGCACTTATCTGACCTCATTATGTTGCAAGAGGCGTAAAACTTTTACTAAACTAAAGAACCAAACATTCCCATGACTGTCTTCCAAACCTATGGTAGCCTGAAGTAGTCTGTAGTACTCGTGTACATGCCACATTATGGATCTTTACTGTATGATTTTAGATTCTGGTTTAGAGCTCTATAGTGTAAAAGACAGAACTCGTTTGAATTTGGGGGGGGGGGGGCATGTCTGTCTGTAATTCAAAAGAAAGGGGGGACAGTAAAAACTTTATGTACAGGTGGACAGAACAGGGAGTATTGATGGAACATAACAATGTTTTGTTTCTTGAGATACTAGGTGGGGGTTGTTGTTTTTGTCACAGATGTAGACTCTAGAGTAGAGAAAACAAGAAATGCATTGCTTGAAATAGAGCTGATTTTCGGTAATTAATCATAGACCCATCAAGCAGTTCTTAACTTTCTTTTCCTTTACTCGGACAACAATTTTACAAAAAATTTAACGGGGGTGGTTGGTGGGTGCTCTGGTGTGGTTTGCTCCTTCTTTCCTATCAAACATCTATCGTCCTTATCTCCCCTTCTTCTTTTTTATGTTTGTTACTCTCTTGTAACACCTTTAATCTTTTGGCGATTATATGACCTTATGCAGTTGCGAGCGCCGTAAAACCTCTACTAAAACTAAACTAAAACTAAAACTAAAACTAAAATCTTAACTCAAATCTTCTTATTCCCCTACCTCCCCGCCCCAACCCACCACCTCTCTCCACAACCTCCAGCCGGCTCTGTCCATCCAGTTGGCGCCCACCATGGGTCAGATGACTGACGTCATGTTCGCCTTCCTCCGGAAGTTCAAATGGACGGACTTCTCCTTCCTGTGTACGCTCTCGTATGGCTGTATGGATGAGATAGCCGCTATTCGCGCCAAGGTGGAAGAAAGCAAGTCCAGGACGAACTTAAGTGTCTACGGAGTCGATATGTTCTCGTGAGTGTCTTCGTAACGTTTGATTCTTCTGTTTCCTTTATAGTTATCTCACTGCAACCAGTATTATAGGTGGGTGGTTGGCGCGTGCTCAAGTGTGGTTTGCTTCTTCTTTCCTACCAAGCATCCATCGTCTTTATCTCCCCTCCTTCTTTTTTGTGTTTGTTACTATCTTGTAACACATCTAACCTTCGGCAGTAATATGACCTTATTGTGTTTCAAGTGCCGTAAATATTTACTTTAAAAAAACACTATTATATGACTCTCATTTCTCTAATAATACAACCTCTTTGATCAAATGTTACAGGTACAACCTGCTCTCCTATGTGAACTTCACTAACGGCAGAGACCGAGAGGAGGTGGAGGAGAAACTGCGCTATGAGCTCGACAAGGACACGCGCATCATCCTCGTCCACGGCAGATAGTGAGTATGACGTTTGCTTCCACGGCAGATAGTGAATATGACGTTTGCTTCCACGGGAGATAGTGAATATGACGTTTGCTTCCACTAGAGATAGTGAGTATGACGTTTGCGTCCACCGGAGATACGTGTAGTGAGTATGAGGTTTGCTTCCACAGAGATAGTGAGTATGACGTTTGCTTCCTCTAGAGATAGTAAGTATGACGTTTGCTTCCACGGGAGATAGTGAGTATGACGTTTACGTCCACGGGAGATAATGAGTATGACGTTTGCTCAGAACGTGGCAAATTCTTCTCTGTCAGAAGTGACCTCGTTGCTCGTTGGTCAAAGCAGAGGCCACAAGTCTTCTTACGCTTTTATTCTTTTATTTCGCTAGAGAAATATTCTCCACTACGGATGCATTGGTCATCGGCAGACATTGAAGAAATAGCTAGTATTGTTATCATTATCACTATGGTTATTACTCTTGTTTTTGTAGGAAACACATTAATTATCCTCCAAACATCCACCAAATGCTTCGTGATATTGATTTCCCACACTAGTAATTATCCTCCAAACATCCACCAAATGCTTCGTGATATTGATTTCCCACACTATGTGTGTTTATATTTATTTCTTCCCAGCAAATCACAATGAAGTACACACAGCAAATGTTTCTTTCTAGCAAATCATAATGTAGTACTAATCTAAGCTTTTAGTGGGGGGAAGTATGCTTCTGACGAGCTAATTTCGTTTCTGGTTGATGGTTTCTTATTATATCATTAAATTAAAGCAAGAGATAGGTTTAAGTCATAACACTGCAAATGGGAATTAAATGCCTGTCAGACAGATACTTTCCCCCTATGAAAATATTTTAGGGTGTTTTGGGGAAATATTTTGTCTTAAATTGCTGTATAGGGTGTTCTGTGTGTCCCCTGGTAGGAATAAGTAGTTGTTTTATTTGTTTGTTTCTTTTTTGTCGGGTTTATTTTTTATCCTGCCCATTTCTATCAACTGGCGCTTTTGTGTTAAGTAGAAACAACAACAACAACAACAACAACAACAACAACAACAACAACAACAACAACAACAAATGTGCAGCATTTTTGGATTTTAAAATTAACTGTTAGTATTAGTGTAGACACACGAGAGAAATGTGTTATCTATCTAGGAATAAGTAGTTTTGATATCCTCTTGTTTTTCAGCGGTGAGGTGGCGACCATCACCGACATCGCCAAAGAGCTGGGTCTCACCGGTCACGAGTACGTCTGGATCTACACCCACGCCTCCATCTCTCTGAAGAAGGAAAATTCAATAGTGGGGAGGAGCTACCCATTAGGATCGTTCAGTACGACACATTTTTTATTATTGTATTCGTCCTTGCTTTTAAATCGATTGTGCCTTTCCACAACAGACCTTACTATTCACAACGCATCCCATTTGCAAAAAGAGCGGACATCAGACTGATGAAGAAGAAGTAGAATAAAGAGGGAAAAGTGAACCTATTCCCATCACCACTCATCGAAACTTAACGTTTGAGTCTATGTGATTCTCACCTTTATTGCTTTGAGCAGTGCTATATGTCTGAGAAATTGATAAAGAAGTCAAAATAGTTCACAGTGAATGTACTATGTTTGCGTACTGTTATTCTCCTTCAACTGGTCCACTGTTTCGTTCTTAGAATGTCTCGTTCTATTGAATACACATACGGATTTTCGATGTTTTAAATTGAGTTAGATCAGAATTCTTTTCTACAATGAAGTATCGTCTCTTTTCAGTTCGATGTCTTTGAAATGGACGCCGACCTCTGTGTGAACTGTTCCATGTCTCATGTAGAATGGTTCCTCTGTTGCTACTATCGGTCTGACCTGGGGGTGTGTGAGGAGGGGGTCCTCGCCACTGCATGACCGATATTGTGTTTATGTGATTCTCTTTACTAGAATAAACTAAACTATCCATTTAAAGTAAAAATATTTTTTGGTTTAGCATAACAAAACCAAAATATAGTCCAACTGTAAAACTTTTGTTTTGTTTTTTGCTACTGTCACTTTTCTAGTTCTGGGCTATGACAACAAACGAGAAGACATACAAGCCGTATCCAAGATGGCGGTGGACCTGTGGTTAGACACCCTCAACAGGATGGCCATGTCCCCAGACATGCAGGACATGGACTTCAAAACGGGCTTCTCCTGTGACCGCCTCCAGGCCCAGCTAGAGGAAGAGGACGAGGGCGCGGCCAAAAAGCCTCTATTTTGGAAATACGGAGAAAAACTTTACAAGTAATTTTAGGAGCTTTACTAGAGCTTTCTTACTTACTTTACTTTTACTTTTTCATCCTCTGCTGCCGTTAAACGTCGAGGGGAGATGCAGTTTTCTATGGTAGGCCTGCTCCGCAGCTCTTTCAGTTGTGATGTTATGTTTTCCTAGGGTTTCCTTGACACCTTCGATCCACCTTTTGCGTTCCTCTTCCTTTATAGCCTGAGTGCTTGGTGTTGTAGGCTCTCAAGGCTGGCTGGTCAGGTGACATGCGCAACAGGTGTTTTCTAGAGCGTGGCCAGTAAAGCTCACTTTTTTTTTTTTTTGAGAAAGTGTTTAGAATCACCTAGATATTATATTTATTTATATACAATCCTTTTGTCTTGTCCTTTACCGTTGGTATGTTAGCATTTTAGTTTAGTTTTGTTGTATTTATTTTACTTATTGAAGTAGGGGCGTATAAGAGCACTCTTCTGAACTAGAAAAAGACAAGGGGTATATAGCATGATAAGACGGAACCACATGACACTATCCTTCGTTAATGTGGAGTGCTAAAGAGTTAAAGATGCCTATTTGTTGAATAAGATTGCACACTGTCTGTACATATTCAATTATGTGGGTGGTTGGCAGGTGCACTGGTGTGGTTTGCTTTTTATTTCCTATCAAACAGCTATCGTCCTTATCTCCCCTTCTCCTTTTTTTTTATTTTTGTTACTCTCTTGTAACACCTCTAATCTTCTGGCGCTCATATGGCCTTATGCTGCTGCGAGCGCCGTATAAACCTCAACTAAACTAAACTAAATATTCAATTATACCGCTGTTTGGTTGGTTCAAATCTCGTACATATGATTTTTTTGTTCGAACAGTGTCCACAACTCTCCACTCACCTATTTATTTAGGTCCTGCTGTGAAAGGAAAACAGAAGTAATGCGTCGTAAATTATACATTTTTCAAAACTTAAATGTTAAAATGGTTCAAAAGAACACACTACTTTTTCTGACCCTGATTAATTTGCTTTTTCTTAAAAGGATCATTAACCAAAGCACAATTTGATTGATCCCGACAACTGTTCCTCCTCCTCCTCCTCCTCCTCCTCCTCCTCCTCCTCCTCCTCCTCCTCCTCCTCCTCCTCCTCCTCCTCCTGCTGCTACTACTACTACTACTACTACTACTACTACTACTACTACTACTACTACTACTACTACTACTACTACTACTACTACTATTGCTGCTACTACTACTGCTACTACTACTGCTACTACTACTACTACTACTACTACTACTACTACTACTACTACTACTACTACTATTATTATTATTATTATTATTATTGTGACTTGAGACATAGTTAAAATATAAACCTTAAAAAAATGATTTTCACCAGGAAACTTCTGGAAGCAAAGTTGCCTGGTGGGTTAGAGTTTGACAAGTACGGAGTTCTGAAGGCCAATCGGTTCTGGATCAAAAACGTTCAACTGAAAGAGACAAGGGGCAGGTTTGTTGTCATTTCATCTTTCTTTGTCCTCATCTTTTTCCGGCTTGCTTTTCAGTATCACAATATATGTGCGTCTTGTTTTGGGGAATCCTTTCTTCCAGTGTTAGATGAGAGACCGGTTATATTTCCCAAGTTGGCTTTAGTTGACTTCTTGACTGCTCAACCGGTAGGCTTTATTTCTAGTTACATGTTCATCTAGAATTTAGAGAAAACCAGTGTAACACTGTGGGTCTTTTTCTTTATCTGTGTCTGCCTTTTCAGTGCCAGAGGCAAAATTAGAACGTTGGAGCCAGTTAGGTGCACAACGCTATCATTCACATATGGTCGCTTTTAAGGGCAAGTGGGCTAACCCAGATTTCTGGGGTTTCCAGGAATCTTGACCTACACTAAAAGTGGGCATTGTTATACCTATAGGAGAAGTTTGGTTTCATTTATGTGCATATTTGTTTGGTTACCGAGAAAACTCTCATTGTCTTTCAAAGAAACTGAACAAGGGACAAAAACTTTATATTCGATTTCTTTCAAAACAGTATTTTTCTGGATAGCCCCCTTATGCTTAAAAGCAACCATATTATTCTGTCACTACGGATTGCTTGGTCCTGTCACGTTTGGAGCTTGGTAAACTGGTGAAAATAGAGTGCAATAATATTACCTTTTTTCTAAATATGCGAAGTCCTATCTAGGAATCGAATAGAAGTAGGGCGCCATATGCCCCTCATTCACCCATCCCCCTCACCCACCCATCCCCCACCCCCATCGCCAAACTTTGAGGGACGAAAACCATGAAGTTATTCCTTAAGTTGAGTGTGTATATTATAAACCTTTCAAAATCTTGTCTTGCAGGCACATAGGAGTATTAATGCTTAGTATTATGCTCGCGAGAACCAAATAGTTTAAAATACGAACAGACATTTAATTTATTCATTCATACCGTTAAACACAGGCCACATGCACCCGGAAATCACATCCACTCGGAAATAAAAAGAAAACACTTACACATTTACTGATATGTATATAT
>NW_004797507.1:262498-265976 GCF_000002075.1 Aplysia californica
AATATATATACATATAATTTACATGTACAATCCAACAGGAGTTCAAGCCGGGGCAGAATTGGAGGAGGTGCCTCCCGTACGTCCAGTCGGTTCTCACGACCATCTTCCTCCAGTCGGACGTCCAGTGGCTTCCTGAACCGGCGTCCGTCTACAGGCGGCAGTACGGACAGGAGCCGGGGATCAGGCTACTCTTTTTCCAGGAATAGAGGAGGCTCTGCAGGAAACACAACCTCAGGAGATAGATCTTCTAGCTCTTCTTCATCCAGAAATCGGTTCTCGTCGAGAAACTCGACATCCGGGGACCGGGGCTCTGGGTCTCCATTTTCTAGAGACAGAAACAGAAGTTCCGGTTCACCATTTTCAAGAAATAGAGACAGAACCTCTCCTTTTGGCTCGGACAGAAACAGAGCATCAGGTTCTCCATTTTCCCGGGGCAGAGACAGAGCTTCTGGGTCTTCCTTCTCTTCAGGCCGAAGCAGAAGCTCTCAGTCTCCCTATTCTCGGGACAGAAATTCTAACCTCGACGGACGGGGAGATGAAGAGGACAGCGAGGACGACGACGATTCTACTGCAGCTCGTTCTCAACCAGCACAAAAGGAAGGTGCACTTCCCACAGGCTCATCGCTCTCCCGTGGCGAAAACGGCTCTCAGATGACGGCCGCGACTCTCTCCCCTGAGGGGAATGTCGCCGGGACAACGCTCGGGGATGAGTCCACTGAGAACACGAGGCCTGTGAGACATCACAAAAAGCATGACCGACAAAGACATGATAAGGAGAAGTATCCCAACGACAGAGACATCAAGGACCGAGCCGGGACTGGGAAGCTGCCTAGAAGCAGAGATTCCCGATCAGTAGGCAACAAAAAGAGGGCAATATCTACAGGGATGTATTCGAAACTTGCGATAAAGGTAAGAATCTTAATAAGCAAATGCTTTAAGTTTCAAACCAACAGTAAAATTCTGATATTTTATTTAGAAGCAGGTGTTTCCGTCAGAGCAGATGAAACTACTTGTCAATTAACTTGAAGACGAAATGCAGTTTCATTTCTTCTGCTTACATGCTTGCAATTGCAATATTCAGCTCTCTGGTAATCACTTATTTTGGTATATTTTTATAAATAAAGTGTCGTGGGGTAAAGCTTTAAACGTGATCTTTTGCAGAGAAATTCAGAAATGTATTTTCTAATATGATCATAACGTGTCACGACGCGGTGGAATGAGGCGCTCGTCAGTTTTAGGGCATGCGGAGTTATTGGTATCATCTTAAAGCTTGCTTTTTTGCTTTGATTTTGATGAAAAAAATACCCATGTGTCCGGAATAGAAGTTGAGATGTTTGCATTTGAGGACGGTGGGGATCGCCTGAATTAAAAGGTGAAATAGGCGAGAAAATGGCTGCCAAAGTTTGGTGACTTCCGTAGCTTGAGAGTAATTGAAACTCAACATTTTCCTTTTTTTCTGCCTTTTAGCAACGATTTTTTAAAAATCTACACAAAATGTATGTTTTAAAGGACACAAAAGTTTAAGAGTCAAAAATAAATATTCCATAAAAATTGTCAAATCGGCGGGGAAAAAGCGGTTTTTCGACCGCATAATTTTAACTAGCGCTTGCTTTCACCACGTCTCCTGACACATTCCAGTATGTTTAGCTAGAAAAAGGTGTACGAATACACGCCACGACCCCAGACATTTGAAGACTGAGTTTTCATATTTCAGATCGCTGAATGGAACGGCCACAACTTGACTGTCGATGGAATCACTTGGCCAGGGGGCAGCTCTATCCCACCAAAAGGCAAGCCGGAGAAATACGTGCTGAAGGTGGTCACGTGGTTTGAGGACCCTCACGTGCTCTTTGTGCCCCAGAACAACATCACCCACGAAGACGACGAAATCTGCGACACGAACGCCCTGCCCTGCAAGGTGTACGAGAACCGTGATGAGAAGTCGCACAGGTGAGTCTCTCTCTCTCTCTCTCTCTCTCTCTCTCTCTCTCTCTCTCTCTCTCTCTCTCTCTCTCTCTCTCTCTCTCTCTCTCTCTCTCTACTTCTCTCTCTCTCTCTCTCTCTCTCTCTCTCTCTCTCTTTTTTTCTTTTTTTTTTTCCTCTGGCGCTGTGGCGTCATAAACGGTCAGCTATGCTAACATCACCCAGGAACTCAACAGTCGCTCGGAGGTCCTTGAAAACGAGTTACTGAAATGTACCAGCAGACGAGTTCTGGCACGATAGTTGGAGGGACATCTCAGGAACACATGGTCCATAGTCTTGTCCTCCTCCTTTCAGGCTCGAGATGACGGATCTGGGTTGTCTGCTGGCGCAATTTTGTGAGTCACATAATAATAGTATGTTATATAAATTACTTTCTCCTTTAGGTGCGCTGGCGAAGCGGTTAGTGCGCTCATCCCGAAGCGGAAAGTCCGGGTTTGAGCCTTAGTTCGGACATATAGTTTTTTCGCCCCCTCCTGCCCCCACTGCAATAATGGATACCTGACTTCGAGTTGGGGAAGTAAAGGCGGCATGGAAAGGAACTGGCCACCCTACCATAATAATATGCCGAAAGCCCAGGAAGTGGTATCACTAAAAAGGCAATCCCCAGTGTCCGGATCAGATGCGGAAACAACTTTATTTTTTTTACTTTCTCCTTCCACGTCAGGTATACAAGACGGAGAGCAGTGGACGCCACACTAATTGTCTGTCCCTGGCCACTTCCTCTGGTGTTGACACATCCAGACCCTCAATGATTTCCTCACCCCTGATTAGAAATGCTAGTTGGTCTACTTCTTCTTCTTTCTCCATTTGGTCTCCAGTACCATTGCTGATAGGGTCATCTTAACTTTGGTATGTTCACAAATGCCCCAGATATCTCCCGGGGGCTCTCGTGGCCTAGAGGTTAAGGTGTTGGCCTCTCATTCAAAGGTCCCGGGTTCGAATCAGGGTTGCGACCGAAAAATTTTCTTCTCTAAAATTGTCTCCTTTCACCTCCTTTCCTGCTCTCCAGCAATGTTCTGTTGTCTGCTTTCATTTCCACTTTCTGTCCCCACCCCCTCACCTCTTTTGCCCCCTCCTCTGGGCTCCTGACTCTTTCTGCAGCCTTTCTATTGCTACTCCTTGGCTCCTCCTTACTGTTGTCTTTCTGCCATACCCCTGATCTTCTGGTGGGAAAGATCTACACCTAGCCTTCTCGGACAAGGGCAAAAATCTCGGAGGGCCGTGTGCAAGTTGCGCACGTTAAAGATCCCTTGGTGGTCTGAAATCGATAAGAGTAGGCTTCGGCTGCCACCCGGGCAGAATTCAAAATTTCCGACCAACTGAAAATATTAGGAGTGTCCCGCGCGCTCATATGACCTATGCAGTTGCGAGCGCCGTAAAACACTTTACAAAAACAAAAACAAAAAACAAAAGATATATCCTTCTTCTCCTTTTTATTGTCGTATTGATATCTTCAATCACAGCTCTTTCCAAAACTGCATCATTTATGATAATT
>NW_004797507.1:266104-271846 GCF_000002075.1 Aplysia californica
TCCTGAACCGGCGTCCGTCTACAGGCGGCAGTACGGACAGGAGCCGGGGATCAGGCTACTCTTTTTCCAGGAATAGAGGAGGCTCTGCAGGAAACACAACCTCAGGAGATAGATCTTCTAGCTCTTCTTCATCCAGAAATCGGTTCTCGTCGAGAAACTCGACATCCGGGGACCGGGGCTCTGGGTCTCCATTTTCTAGAGACAGAAACAGAAGTTCCGGTTCACCATTTTCAAGAAATAGAGACAGAACCTCTCCTTTTGGCTCGGACAGAAACAGAGCATCAGGTTCTCCATTTTCCCGGGGCAGAGACAGAGCTTCTGGGTCTTCCTTCTCTTCAGGCCGAAGCAGAAGCTCTCAGTCTCCCTATTCTCGGGACAGAAATTCTAACCTCGACGGACGGGGAGATGAAGAGGACAGCGAGGACGACGACGATTCTACTGCAGCTCGTTCTCAACCAGCACAAAAGGAAGGTGCACTTCCCACAGGCTCATCCCTCTCCCGTGGCGAAAACGGCTCTCAGATGACGGCCGTGACTCTCTCCCCTGAGGGGAATGTCGCCGGGACAACGCTCGGGGATGAGTCCACTGAGAACACGAGGCCTGTGAGACATCACAAAAAGCATGACCGACAAAGACATGATAAGGAGAAGTATCCCAACGACAGAGACATCGAGGACCGAGCCGGGACTGGGAAGCTGCCTAGAAGCAGAGATTCCCGATCAGTAGGCAACAAAAAGAGGGCAATATCTACAGGGATGTATTCGAAACTTGCGATAAAGGTAAGAATCTTAATAAGCAAATGCTTTAAGTTTCAAACCAACAGTAAAATTCTGATATTTTATTTAGAAGCAGGTGTTTCCGTCAGAGCAGATGAAACTACTTGTCAATTAACTTGAAGACGAAATGCAGTTTCATTTCTTCTGCTTACATGCTTGCAATTGCAATATTCAGCTCTCTGGTAATGACTTATTTTGGTATATTTTTATAAATAAAGTGTCGTGGGGTAAAGCTTTAAACGTGATCTTTTGCAGAGAAATTCAGAAATGTATTTTCTAATATGATCATAACGTGTCACGACGCGGTGGAATGAGGCGCTCGTCAGTTTTAGGGCATGCGGAGTTATTGGTATCATCTTAAAGCTTGCTTTTTTGCTTTGATTTTGATGAAAAAAATACCCATGTGTCCGGAATAGAAGTCGAGATGTTTGCATTTGAGGACGGGGGGGATCGCCTGAATTAAAAGGTAAAATAGGCGAGAAAATGGCTGCCAAAGTTTGGTGACTTCCGTAGCTTGAGAGTAATTGAAACTCAACATTTTCCTTTTTTTCTGCCTTTTAGCAACGATTTTTAAAAAAATCTACACAAAAAATGTATGTTTTAAAGGACACAAAAGTTTAAGAGTCAAAAATAAATATTCCATAAAAATTGTCAAATCGGCGGGGAAAAAGCGGTTTTTCGACCGCATAATTTTAACTAGCGCTTGCTTTCACCACGTCTCCTGACACATTCCAGTATGTTTAGCTAGAAAAAGGTGTACGAATACACGCCACGACCCCAGACATTTGAAGACTGAGTTTTCATATTTCAGATCGCTGAATGGAACGGCCACAACTTGACTGTCGATGGAATCACTTGGCCAGGGGGCAGCTCTATCCCACCAAAAGGCAAGCCGGAGAAATACGTGCTGAAGGTGGTCACGTGGTTTGAGGACCCTCACGTGCTCTTTGTGCCCCAGAACAACATCACCCACGAAGACGACGAGATCTGCGACACGAACGCCCTGCCCTGCAAGGTGTACGAGAACCGTGATGAGAAGTCGCACAGGTGAGTCTCTCTCTCTCTCTCTCTCTCTCTCTCTCTCTCTCTCTCTCTCTCTCTCTCTCTCTCTCTCTCTCTCTCTCTCTCTCTCTGTCTCTCTGTTTCCTTTGGCGCTGTGGCGCCATAAACGGTCAGTTATGCCAACATCACACAGGAAGTAAACAGTCGCTCGGGGTTCTTGAAAAGTGCTGAAAATGGTTTACTGAAATGTACCAGCAGACGAGTTCTGGCACGATAGTTGGAGGGCCATCTCAGGAACACATGGTCCATACTCTTGTCCTCCTCCTTTCAGGCTCGAGATGACAGATCTGGGTTGTCTGCTGGCGCAATTTTGTGAGTCACATAGTAATAGTATATTATACAACTAACTTTCTTCTTTGGGTACAATGGCGGAGCGGTTAGTGCGCTCATCCCGAAACGGAAAGTCGTGGTTTGAGCCTTGGTTCGGACATATATCCCCCCCCCCTTCCTGCCCACCGTGCAATAATGGATACCTGACTTCGAGTTGGGGAAGTAAAGGCGGCGTGGAAAGGAACTGGCCACCCAGCAGTAATGTCACAATGTGTACCTGACTTCGAGTTGGGGAAGTAAAGGCGGCGTGGAAAGGAACTGGCCACCCTACCACAATATGCCGAAAGCCCAGGAAGTGGTATCACTAACAAGGCAATCTCCAGTGTCCGGATCAGATGCGGGAACAACTTTACTTTTTTACTTTCTCCCTGCACCGTCAGGTGAACAAGACAGAGAGCGGTGAACACCACACTAATTGTCTGTCCGTGGCGACTTCCTCTGGTGTTGACACATCCAGACCCTCAATGATTTCCTCACTCGTGATTAGAAATGCTAGTTGGTCTACTTCTTCTGCTTTCTCCATTTGGTCTCCACTACCATCGCTGATAGGGTCATCTTAACTTTGGTATGTTCACAAATGCCCCAGATATCTCCTTCTTCTCCTTTATATTGTCGTATTGATATCTTCAATCACAGCTCTTTCCAACACTGCATCATTTATGATAATTTAATTCCATGATATTGGTAAATATAAAATATAATATGGGTTGTCCCAAACGTAAGGTACCTGACTGCCCTCGTCCATCATGGAAATTAACGATTTGAATGATGTAATAACCAATGAATGCCAAAAGACCACTCATAAAACACCAGGACTTTTTTAGAGAGCCAATGCTTGTTTTGTTTCTGAGGCAGCTCAGTTCAATATTATTATAGACTAATATCAATCAATCCTTTTGTTATTTAAACCAGGATATTGCTCGACTTTTGGGATAAGCTGTACATCCTCCAATAATATGCCAATCAATCAAAAAACAAATCAATAGATCATACATTCAATCTGTTAATGCGTTTTAAAATACATGTGAGATGCGACCAACCTTTCCGTTGTCTTCATGTTGTCGTCCTTTATTCGGGGGAGGGGAGGGTTAATGTTTTACGCCACCTGCAGCTGCATAAGGCCATGCGAGCACGTGGGACACATTAATCATTTTTAGTTTGGTAGGAATTAATTTTGAATTTTACCCGGGTGGCGGCAGCAGCCTCCGCTTATCAATTTTAGGTCACCAAGGGATCTTTAACGTGCGAAACTTGCACACGCGAACTCCGAAATGTTTGGCTTCAGTCCTAAACGGCGAGGTGTTACATCTTACCTACCATAAGATCTGGTGTGTGGCCTAAAGACAGCAATAAGAAGGAGCCAGGAAGGAACAATAGAAAAGCTGCAGAGAGAGTCAGTAACTCAGAGAAGAGGTAAAGGGAGGGGGGAGGGCAGAAAGTGGAGACGAAAGCAGACGACAGAGCATGGTTGGAAAACAGGAAAGAAGATGAGAGGAGAATATTTTAGAGAAGAAAAATTTCCCTCGCTGTCTGGTCTCGAACCCGGGACCTATTGAATGAGAGGCGAACACTGTAATCACTGGCAGAGCGATTGCAAACTTCTAAGTCAGAAACTGTAGCTAAAGAAATAATAATTGCCGGCCGACTCAAGATAAGTATTCCGTCGTCTTAACAGACAGTCAATGTAATTAACTATTTTGAAACACCTACTGAAGTTGAAGAAGCTTTCTGTCTGACAAATACTTTCTTTTTTCAAAATGACTACGTTTCTCCATTCATGATGATATCGCCTTACATCTTGACCCCTGGGTGCGGCTAGAAGTCATTATCCTGCCTCTGCTAGACTACCATTTTTTTCTGGTCTTAAACAATTTAAGAAAACGTACGTTGGAGATGGTGATCTTATTGCAGAGATCCACGTTTGGCTGCATTGAATTGACCAGGATTTTTTTTTCATCAAAGAAGGGATAGGTTTTCTGATGAGCAGCTGATTTAGGCATTGATTTGTCCCAGAACTAAGTTGAAAACTAGCTTAAAGTTTTTAAATCGTGACCTTAGTGCTTTCTTGTCGTATCTCCATTTGTTTAAACAGTGAAAATGTGACATCTTATTAAGCTCACTCTTTGTTATGGACTGTTTTCATTTGTCATTAAAAATGGAGATACGACAAGAAAGCTCTGGGGTTGCGAAATACCACGTGTAAGAAGTATTTGAATTCATATAAAATGTTTTACGCAGATGGTTTCCAAAACCACCAACAAACCAACTTCCTAGCTCCCTGATCACACAGTTATAATGAGTTTTTAACCGTGCAATGTTGGTCATAGGGGGACGCAGGAAGATAGAGCAAGGTATGAAACTCGAGACAATACAAGCCTTGGGTTCTGTATATAACCTTAGGGCATGAAACCTTCTAGTTCCTTGATCCAGCCCTGTGTGCACTCATAAAAAATTAGTTGTTCGGTTTACGAGAACGTGGTCAGTGGAGCCAATTTATCAGCAGTAATGAGCACTTGCGTTACTTCTTTTTTTATTGGAATACACAGTCGATCATCAGCAGGAACATTTCTGAGACCGGGAACGAAACTTTTAAAAAGGAAGAAAAGGCCGGAGGAGGAGTAAAAGGGAAAGGGGGGGGGGTAATTTCAGCAGTTCCCCGGGTTATCGTCTGCTAAGAGTTCATTATCCGCAGTCATTAGTTTTCCGATAGCTTTCTCAGGGGTCATCCATGAGGTTACTTGTCTCTTTCATTAGTACAAATGTTAAGTAGTAGGGCACGGAGAGACAGGCATTTTGAAGGCTTTCGACGATTTACAGATTTTCAGATAATATTATTTTTGTTTTCTAAATAGAGCGTAATAAGCACAACTCTTACTCTGAAGCATTTTGTTGGCCCGTACACTGGTGGCGTAAATTGAAACTGTCTGTGACGTTTCTTTCTATCTAGTTGTTTTAGTCAATATAGGGGAACTTTTTTCACCTCTCCTGTCTATCAGCGCCCGCCCTTTCTCCTTATTTGTAGACGTGGGAACGTCTATCTTGTCACAATAGTTACCAGTTCATTTTAGAGTGAAAAGCAGTAACAACCTAGCCATACCAATAATATTATCCCATCAGGGAGAAGTAAATGCTCGGAACGTAGAATCCTCTCTGGTTGATCGCTCTCCCTATTGCTGTGATCAGTGCCGACCAACATTCTTTGTTATAGGAATCTATGCTTGTCATCTTGGCTATCTGTTCTGACATTTTACTGACAGTGTGTTTTAGCGCTTTGGGCGTTTTAGCAATGTTGCAATAGTCTCCGTCCCACTCCCTCTCTCTGTAATCCTTCCCTACTTTTCCATCTTTCGGACCGTCTCTCTGTCACTTTGTATATTATGTACGTCTCGATGTTTGTCTGTCTGTCTGTCCCTTTCTTTCTCTCTTTCTCTCCCTCACTTCCTTTTCCCGTTTCTGTTTCTCTGTCGCACCTTTTTCCCGTGCTCTCTGTCTCTGTCTCTGTCTCTGTGTCTGTCTGTTTATCTATCTATCTATCTATCTATCTATCTATCTATCTATCTATCTATCTATCTAT
>NW_004797507.1:272430-274930 GCF_000002075.1 Aplysia californica
ACACACACACACACACACGCACACACACATACACACACACTCACACATACATACACACACATACACACACACGCGCATACACACACATACATACACACATACACACACACGCACACGCACGCACGTACGCATGTGCACGTACACGAACACTTGCAGAAATACTAGAAAAGTTATTTTACAAAACCATACATTTTTCGGGGGTTCCATCACCATTTTCGTGTCAATTTACCTCTGAGAGTGTCAAGAAACACACCGCCAAGAAACTTCTGGCCTGGATTGCCTCTTCGTTTTTAGATGTTTCAATGATGCACAAGAATCTTTATGTCCGTCGCTTGCTTTTGTTCCAATGAATACTTTACAAGTACATTAAGCTGGAAATTACCTTTTAGATTATTCTGTTCCTTGCTTACAGAAAAAACAGAAATCGTCAATCAAGCAGCGTAGCGAGGCCGTTTCCTCAGTTTGCACAATTCTGGAATACAATGGGGAAACATAGGTCACAATTCTGGAATACAATGGGGAAACATTTTGTTCCTCTCCAAGATGTGTAGTACGCTTGATATCTCGGGCAGTTTCCGATGCTTTCTACCATTTTTGCGAGGCCTTTTCGAAGATAGGGGTTACATTTGGTGTTATATCCTCTTAACTCACTGAAGACGAGCTATTTTGGAGTACTTTAAAAATAGAGACATTGCTGCCTCGTTAGTTATGCAGATTTTTCAATTTAGTTTTTTTTATGTCTGAACTCTAATGGGGTTAGCAAAAACATGCGTTCTATGAAATATGCCTATTCCCCGGAAGTGATTTATATTTAGGCCAAAGAGTTAAGATAGAAATTACGGTTCATTTAATTTTGATCCATTTTTTCTCGTTCATTGTCTCGTTTACGGTTGTGGTTAAAGTTTTAGTGTCGTCGGAATGTTTTTTCACTATCTTTAGGTTTGCAAGATTTCAGGTTCACACAAAGAGGTTAGGTTCACCGCGTTTGGTGTTTCCTCCTTTAGTATATTATTATGATATCAGGAATTGATTCTGGCAATATCTATTTTTGTTAGTTCCCACGTAGTAGATCGAAGAAAAAATGGTCGCTTTTAAGCACAAAGTGGCTATCCCAATAAAAGCTTTTTTGAGAAAATCGAAGTTAAAGTTTTTGGACCTTATTCCGTCTCTTTAAAAGACAAGGAGAGTTTTCTCTATAACCAAACAAATATACAAACCAATGAAACTAAACTTCTCCTATAGGTAGGGCAATGCCCACTTTTGGTGTAGGTCAAGATTTCTGGAAATCCTCAAAATCTGGGTTAGACCGCTTGTCCTTAAAAGCGACCAAATATCAAAATATAGATGCCAACGAGGCGGGCCCCTCATGACAGACTCCAAACAGCGGCGTATTTGCGCAACACAGTATTCGTTCTAACAAAACTTACCTACGTTTCCTTCACTTTCCCTGTGTCGACGTGAGATACAGTAGTTGTCGGGTGTGGGGCAGGTGTGCTGCTCTTTGGCAGGGAAAAAGGGTATGGTTTTACTGCTCTATCAACACTTTTAGGTTATTTAAAAGGCGGGACCTCCGAGTTTAACGTCCGTCTCCGAGAGGACCGAGCGAAATGGGAATTTAATTTTCGTGTAAAGTTCCTTTCTCAAGGACACAACATTGGACCAAACTGAGGCTCGAACTCCCGAATCCGCAATCTCACGATTACGAGTCCGGTAGCCAAACCACTAGGCTACTGATGCCACTGTTGCTGTTTGGGTGGTCAGTTAGCAAAACAATGTAGTAAAATGAGGAATGTCACCTCCATAGTATGAGACTTCGAGTAAACTATCGGAACATTCAGCGACACTGTAAAGACGACTCCACCAGGGAGTGGGACAGAGGGTGCCCACCTCGCGACTCGAAAAAGCTGAGGAATATAGTACTAACAAGATCTAAACATTCATTAACTACTTACAAGTTGTTGTAACCGTTTACAGTTAGGGCTATGGCAACGTTTAGACGTGTAACTAAGCGATACACGTTGTAAGAGTGAAGTAACATGATATTTATTTATCTATTTATTCATTCTCATGCTGCATAATACGTTGTTGTTATTACTAAACAAAAAAGGGACAGATGATAGAATTGGGCAGGGTAAAAAAGATGTAGTAAAAATAGGTACAATAAGGACTTTAGCGCTTTGTCTCTAAACGACCCAGCGTCCAGAGCTAAGCCAATACTTAACTGTCTTTTTATTCTTGTGCCTTTCAGACTGGACAACGTGACGACAGATATGTGCTGCACGGGCTTGTGCATCGACCTCCTCAAGCGCGTGAGTGAAAAGTTGCACTTTGAAGTGGACCTCACCGAAGTGCCCGACGGCAGATATGGAAGCCCACTCAATGTGAGTAAAATCTGAAGCATTATTGGAGCAACAGTTAGTGGTTAACGATTAGAGGGACAGCACGAGGGAGGGCGTGACTTATCAAACAAAAATGTCTTTCTTTCTGTCCGTACACACAT
>NW_004797507.1:278253-279472 GCF_000002075.1 Aplysia californica
TGTGTGTGTGTGTGTGTGTGTGTGTGTTATCTATAACGTGTGTATATAGAGAGAGAAGGTGAAGGAGAGAGAGAGGGAGTAGGCACACAGACAGACGGACAGAGAAACAGACAGACAGGCAGACAGACAGACATCCAGACAGGCAGACTAACAGTCAGAAAGACATACAGATAGGAAACGGCAGAGAGAAAGAAAGACTGAGAAAAAGACGGAAGCAGATACGGACGGATGTGATAAATTATGCAGGTTATTATTATACTTGTACATTTGTGCGATATCATTATTATGTTACAATCCAAATTTACCCTATTTCGCCTGGGAATAATGCGAATTATTATGAGGCGCAGTGAATAGGTGCTATATATTAGACTGGTACTACTATCATCAGTTATTACCAGGGCGTCGATAAATACCGCTCTTGTGTCTTTTGTCGAACCTTTGGCCGGAAAATGTTTGAGAATAATGATACAATAACCAAGTCCTATTACCTACTTAGAAAAATGTACTTCAATATTTTCCCGATATCTATCAACAGACATTCCTATCTCCATTTCTGTAAGTAGGTAAGAATGCTGTCTTACTATAAAGCCATGTTTCCAAGTGTTAAATGGCTATTTCCTAAATCTTGACGCTTCAGTTTGAGCGTTCGGAGCCAACGTTAGTAATGGGAAAATGTCTTGGAATGTCGTTTCTACTTAATACGCCCACTGTCTGTAAACGGCTCTGCTTGTAATGCCATCAAGGTTATCGTCTTTGCTCAAACCTTAGCAATTCTCCGAGGTGGAAAGAACTGATTCGTACGTTTTAGCGTTGGGATTTTGTGGGAGGGAAGTTAAGTCTTATGAGAGTTGACGCTGTAACGATTCTTGAAAATTTATCGCTTTCGCCCCGAGGGAAATCCCAGAACGAATCTTGCCCAGGGATTTGGCAAGCGCTGCAATGGTACTTCATCTCTATCGTAGTCAAGCTTTTCCTGCAATTTGTGCATAGATAGCAGTGGAGTTAATGGCCCGTGTGACTGCGGATGTGTAGAGAGAGAAAAGATAGTTGCCTATCTCACGAACTAGGGGCGCAGCTCCGCCACACATGATTTGCCACTGGTATAGAACAACGTGTCTAGTGGGGGTTTGAAGTCGTTTGTACGTATACCCAATAAATAACTTTAGTCCTGTTTTCCTTTGTTCTAATTCGTGTCAGACGATGCTCCGTGTGGTCGCCG
>NW_004797507.1:279712-281013 GCF_000002075.1 Aplysia californica
TACGAAGTGCCCTTTGGGGGATCGACAAACCGATCGCCAACCGATCGCCCGACTCGTCGCCTGAAAACAAACGTGTTTGTTTTCATTTTTCAGGCGACCGAATCGGGCGATCGGCCCGATCCAGCCGTAATGGGCACCTCGTATTAAGCAACGAGTCGGGCGATCGGTTTGTGTCACTATAGCCGCTTTGCGCTCTCAATCTGGCCCGCAAACCGAACCGAACCGATCGTGCCGGTGGGCTCCCGGAATTAAGCTAGATCCACACTGGCGTTGGGCTCGGCGGTCAGACCCGACCCGACGATTTTTTTGCCGCCACAGGTACCCGACGGTAAGACAACATCAGTAAATAATAGACAATGACGTGTAGTATGAGGAAAGAGTTGTTATTCTTTGTTGTGGTTAAGAAGAAAGTTACGAAGACACAGCAGATCAAGACGATTTTGGTTCCATCCCGTACATCAAAAGCTGAATCCCTTGGAAAGTTCCATCCTCTCTATCCACTACTCCTCCAACACCGTGAAAAGTTCATTAAATTATACTTCCGAATGAAACCAAGTTCGTTCAATGATTTGCTACCTCTTTACATGGATTACAAAATCCTATTTATAGACATGTGATGGGGAAAACGGGGGGAAGGGTAATAGAAGCAAGGTTTACGAAAATTATCCCTCTTCCGGTCGACTCAACAGAGTGGAATGAACATGTTCTTTCCTAAACGCTCTGGTCCGGGGCGTCCGGTTTCGATGTGGGTGGATTGGCGGAGGGGGGAGGGTGTTAATTACCTATCGTTAGGCCTGCTGTTCTGCTGATGTTCATTCTTTTGCATCGGGAAACGGTCTGCTCTGACCGTCCAGCCTGACGCCGGTGTGGGTCTACCCTTGACGGACGGAGCACACTCTGGTGGTGGGTGTAGTGAGGTTTCCCCAATTGGCACCCCACTTTGTCCACTCAATCAGTTCCGACTGGCGGATGGAGTGGCCTGCTACACCCAGTCAGATGTGACCGTTATTGTGACCGGGTGTGGGTCAATCTTCGTCAGAACGCCAGGAATCCTGCTCAAGTTCTATTTTTGTTTGTTTGTTTGCAGTTTGTGCTGGGTTGTTGTTGTTGTTTTGTTTTTTTTGTTTTTTTTGGGGGGGGGTTGGGGGGAGGCGTAGTGTTTTACGGCCCTCGCAACTGCATAAGGTCATATCAGCGCGCGCGTCACATTACATATTTTCAGTTTGGGGAAATTTTGAATTTTGCCCGGTGGTGGCCGAAGCCTGCTCTTATCGAATTTGTGTGCGTGTGTGTGTGTGTGT
>NW_004797507.1:283162-284890 GCF_000002075.1 Aplysia californica
TTAGCTATTATTGCTTCACCGCTTCTCGCCCTTTTGGCTAAGATCAAAGTGTGGTATATGTTCCCGACTTTTGGGCTCTGAGCGAACTTCAAAGCGGAATTGATAGTACATAAAGCTGTTGACGTTTCGTCCTCAACGTCCTCTTTTTTTTTAAATTGGTGTTTTATACTAGAAAATGTATAGCGTTAGCGTTTTACCTGTCACTGCATTTGGCCACGTCGAGACGACTAAGGCTTGTTCTTTTTTGTTTTTGTTTCTGAATTTTGTTATGAGTTGCTTTTTTCAGTTTCTGTTTTTGTTTTTGGGATGGGGTTTATAGGGGTGGGAGTGTTCTTCTTTTTGTCTTATTTTTAGCCATTCCTGACCTTTTGTCGAGAGTTGATTGTACTTTTACTTTAACCTCCAAAAACATGGATGTTGAAAAGGACCACAGAGATTATAAATAATTAACCCTAATGGGTATTGTAGAGGGTTAACCGTATCATATAAGGATTACTACTTGTTCCTGTTCCAGTATGGCTGTTGGGTTTATATCACATGGACATTGGTAACAGCGTTTGCTTTAGGCGTAAAAGGTATATAGGTAGCGTCCCTGTCAACAAAATGTAGTATTTTGAACTCTAAAACAATATCTGTCTGCCAACACTCCTGTGTTTTCTTTGTCACAGAACCTTACGACTACCCAGCATGGATTATTCCTTTACTTTAACTTCCTAAAACATGGATGTCGAAAAGGACCATAGAAGTTATGAAGGATGAAATGTATCGCATAATTATCTCTACGTGTCCCAGTTCCAGTATGACAGTTGGGTTTTATAACATAGACATTGGTAATAGGGTTTGGTTTAGGCGTAAAAGGTATACTTTATAAAATAAAGTATTTTTAACTCTTAAAACCAAAATATATTTCTCTCCATGCCAACATTCCTCTGCTTTCCATGTCGCAGAGCCCTACGACTACCCGGCGTGGATGCTCATCTTGGTGTTCAGCGTGCACGCCACTGGTGCCTCCATCTTCATCTTTGAGTGGCTCAGTCCTTACGGCTTGGACCAGGGCAAAACTCCACTCAGTGGTAAGTCTGAGCAACTACTACGGGGTGCCCATTGGCACGATGGGTTCGGCTCGGTTCGGGGCTAATCAGATTGAGGTCGCAAATAGCGGACCCGTTGTGGATAAGATTGGGTTTGGTCGGGTCGGTCACCCGACTCGTCACCTGGAAACAAACGCTTTTTTTAGGCGACGAGTCGGGCGATCGATTTGTGCCATGGTAGCCGCTTCGCGCCCTCAGTCGGCCTACCAAATCGACCGGACCCGAACCGATGCTCAAATGGGCTCTTCGTAAAAGTGACCGTTGTGGCGCAACCGGATCGCCCGACTCGCGGTTTCAAAAACAAACTGGGTTATTTTTTTCAGGCCACGAATCGGCCGATCGGTTGGCGATCTGTTTGTCGATCACCCAATGGGCGCCTAGTATAAGATTACTCCATGTTATTGATCCTCAGCAGGAAGAAATTCACAAAGATGGTGGATATTAAAAACTTTTTTTGGAGACAATGAGGATTCGGCAGCCCCATCTAAAATACAGATTGATAATGCCAAGTAAAAGTTGTGCGAGACCGAATACATTTACTGTGGGAAGATTTCTTGTAAACCAGAGGAGAGGGTACCTGCTCTTTGTTTGGACTTTTTCTCTTTCTTTTCTTTCTTTTTTTTTTGGGGGGGGGTCA
>NW_004797507.1:288857-300279 GCF_000002075.1 Aplysia californica
TACACACACACACACACACACACACACACACACACACACACACACTCACCTGCTGTGTCTTTCTGTTTAACCTTTAGCTTCTCAATCCTAGTCTGTTTTCTGTTTTCTCCTAAGCTCCTTCTGGACCAGCGCCTTCTCCTATCTCAAATTCACTCTTTTAAAAGCTTTTATCGCTCAGACCGATACATTTCTTTGGGTCACGATGTTTGCAATTCTTGAGAAAAGTAGGAGTAGATCATTGCGAAATACCTTTCGGATATGATGATTGCTTCATTCAGTTTCATGTTCACAGCGCAATGAAGTATGTATTACATGAGCGAACTACGCACTTATTTAATGTCAAGAAAACAACGCTACATATTGTGAAAAGCGTAGTAATATAAATAAAACAGAGCGTTCTCATCTCAACTTTGGAAAACAGTCTGTTTTTATCTAATGAATTTGTGTGGCATCATAATGAAATCATTCTCTCGTCAAAATAATAACATCAAAGAAACAGACATTTATCAGCACTTGGGCAATCTTTATTGATTTTTTTTCCCTCAGAGCTTATCATGTTCATTTAAAACACTATTGTGTGTTTTTCTTACTGAAAATCGCCTATCAAAGGAACAAGAAATGTTCATTTAAAAAGACACGACAAATGAACAAGCTTTAAGATGATACCAATGACGTCATACGCCCAAAAACTGACGAGAGCCTGATTCCACAGTGTCGTGACACATTTTATGTTTGGACAATTAATTTTTCGTGCGCGCTTTTGTTTTCTAGGAAGGAGATTCTATTGCCTGAACTTCATTAGCTGTGTTTTAGTTTCACATGGCTCAGACAGACGCTAATCCAGTTCGTTTAATCTGTTTGATCAGATTCGGTAGGAAAACCAGACCGGCTAGTGAACCTAATTAAATGTGACGGAAGTCGTTAACAGCAACTTCTGACCTCCACAATAAATTATTTCATTTTAATACGTTTTGATTTTTTTAATAGTTGAATTGTGTGACAAATGCAGTTTCTTGGATACTTGAATACACATCAAGGCTTTGAACATCTATCTCTCACTGGCAAAATTAAAGGCAAACTAGGCAGAGGTAGACCCAGATCAACTTTACTTTGGGAAACTTAAGCAGATGGTTAACCGGGAAAGATCAGGATAATGTAGTTTTTTTTTAGAGCATCCGAGCAAAGGAATGGAATGTATGTGGAGAACCGTGATCGCCAATGCCTGACGCAGATCTGGCGTTTGATGATGATTATGATAATAATGAAGTGATGTCCTAAGATTATAGTAGTCTTGAAACCAGCCACCTCTCTCCTGTTACAATCTGGATTGGATGAACTCATTAACTCGGGGGGTTGACCGGTTTTCTTTCCGTCTGATCTTTCTTTCTGTCTGGTTTGCTTGTTCCTAGGCGTTAAATAATCTTTATTATTCGGATGTGTTTCTCTTTACAGAAGCAAATACCCCCCCCCCCCTCTTTGTTGTGAGGTCCTTCTTTCTTATCGAACATCTTCTGTCTTTATCTCTTCTCCTTCTTTCTGTCTACGATACTCTCTAATAATACCTCCAATCCTCTTCACTTAGATTGTGACCTGATTGTGTTGCAAGTGCAGTGAAACTTTTATTAAGCTAAAAACAAACAAAGGCAATGCCATCTTTATTTTTTTTCATTGTACCTTAAAGGACAGATTAAATCAAACTGTTTGAAATCTTCCTCTCAAAAAACAACTTACGGCGCTGCTCAGTGATGAAGAGGCCCTTTCAGATCTCAGCTTTACTTTTCTGTTCATACTGGGTTTTTAATGAGAGTGATATATAATGTAAAAGTTTATGTATACCTGCATGTGTTTGTTCGGTCCTGCACAGCCAAAAAACATTTCGCTCTGGAACAATAAAGTTTTACTGTATCTTTTCTTATCTCACCTTATCTTATATTAGGTGGATGATTGGTGGGTGCTGTCGTGTGGTCTGCTCCTTTTTTCCTATCAAACATCTATCATCCTTATATCTCTTCCTTCTTTTTTGTGTTTATTACTCTCTTGTAACACTTTTAAACTTCGGCACTGATATGGTGGGTGGTTGGCGGGTGCTCTGGTGGGGTTTGCTTCTTCTTTCTATCAAACATCTATCGTCCTTATCTCCCCTCCTTCTTTTTTGTGTATGTTACTCTCTCGTAACACCTCTAATCTTCTGACGCTCATATGACCTTATGCAGTTGCGAGCGTCGTAAAACCTCTACTAAAACTAAACTAAAACTAAGCACTGATATGACCTTATTGTGTTGCAATTGCCGTAAAACACGTACTAAAACTAAGACGATCTTATATTATCGTATCATTGATTTTTTTTTCAGGAGAGATAGAGCGGCTACAGCGGTTCTGGCTGGCGGGGGCGTGTCATGAGAAGAAGGAGACAGGCGTGTCGAGCCACACGTTGGGTATACTCAACTTCACCTCCGCCTTCATCCTCCTCGGGGGCGGGGTCATACTGGGCCTCGTTCTCATGGTGATGGAGCATGTCTACTTCCGGTTTGGCCGGAAATCCTTACGGAAGTGGGATAGGCGAGGGTGCTGCTCATTGGTCAGCTTGGTAGGTTTAGCAATTGGCCTACTACAGTGTGGGTGGGGTTTTTTTCGTTTGTTTGGTTTTCTTGCTGTTGTTGTTTTTATGTTGGGGGTGTTTTGTTTTTGGGGATAGGGTCCTTGATTCGCCGAATAAACATTCATCATTGAAGTTGTTCATTGGCAAATAGGAGAGAAAGCCAATACTCATTAGTACAAAGAAAAGAATCAGGCTATTGCTAACTGTAATCTTTTATAAGGATTATTCCCTTACAACACGTCTATGGTTTGGGTTTTGTTGGGTTTTTTACTTGACAAAACAAGTTCCAAATGATATTATAATACTAATAATAATAATAATAATAATAATAATAATAATAATAATATTAATAATAATAATAATAATAATAATAATAATAATATATGGCAATTATATAGCCCTCCACCCCGATTAAAGTACACAGGCTCTGGGCGCTTTGCAGCAGTAACATTGTAATCTGACCTAAACAAAAACTCTCTCTGAATCTTTATCTCCTAAATTTAAAAACAGAAATGATTTTAGCTGACATTTGAACGAATTAAAGGATCTGATCTCTCTTAAACTGCTTGGCAGAGCATTTCAGATCTCGGGGGCCTTAATATCAAAATGCCCTTTGACCCATTGTTTTAAGATTCATAGATGGTAAAAGAAATTTCTTTTTGTCAGCTGATGACCTACACTGCCTTTTGGAATGTACAATCTAAATAGATTTCATGAATTTGAATGGCGCATTATCATTCAAGCACCTATGACATAGAGTGGCCATTTCGTACATAACTCTTTTCTAAACAGGAAGCCTGCACAGTGCCTGTAAAAGAGGTGTAACAGAGTCTTGCTTTCTTTTCTGGAAAACTGAACGTGCAGCATTGTTTATGACAGTTTGAAGTAATTTTACTTTCTCCGGAGATATACCTGACAACAAGGAGTTACAGTACTATACAGTTTTGCTGACTGTGAAGGGCTCACACGCTATAATGCACATATTATTATGTCCAAGCGCTAAATAATAATGTAATGCTGCAGAATATACTCTCAGAAAATGAGGTAATGTCCCTTTCCCAATGTAACATTGTCCTTGCAATTCTTTCAATTTTGAATTTACACTTATAGTGCTACTAACTGCGAAACGGGTTTTATTAATTGTTTTTGTTTTGGTTTTTTGGGGGAGGCTTCTTTTCAAGCAACAATTTTTTTAATTCTGTACACCCCACAAAACCCCTCATTTTCCTTTCAGAGCATGGGTCAGTCGTTGACCTTCGAGCAGTCAGTGATGGAAGCGATAGACTTCCACCGCCAGCACAAATGCAAGGACCCACTGTGTGAAACCCAACTCTGGAAAGTGAAACACGAGTTGGATCTGGCCCTGCTCAAAATCTCGCAGCTACGAAAGCAGATTGCGTGAGTAAAATTAAGTCGGCTCTTATTACGTAGGTGCAAAATGAGAGAGAAGAGAAGCCTATGACGCAGATGGAAAAAGGACAAAATGGGGAGAATGAGAGTAAACGTTGCACTTGGTCCCTCGTAGGGACATCTGGCTTAGAGGAAACAACTGAAAGTTGAGAAACAATTTCTTAGAGTCTCTAGAATTTAAATTCCGAATATGGCCGTCAAGTTCATATCTCACACCAGCACAGTTAACAGCGACGCGAAAACACAACAATATTGTATTATTGATGTTTCATGTCCGTGCTATTTTTGAAGTGCTGCTACTTCTTCTGTTGTTTGTGTTGTGCCTTTTTTATGCTGGCATCACTGTCCGTCTATTGTGCACTCCCTGTGATTGTCCTATTTGCAAGAGGTATACTTTTTGTAGTCTTGATAACGTTTGTTCGTGGCTAAAGGAAGGATGAGCAAGGCAGTCTTGTTTTCAGATAATCAGATTTCCCACCCGGTGTTTAATTGCAACCTATAGAAGCTCACAGCTGCTTGATAAGTAAACGAGTTAATCTTTCCCTTCCTTTACGTCAAGAAGTGACATTCTACGCGAGCTTAATTAAGAAAATACATTCAGAATAGAAACAGAAAGAATGTTGTTTGGAAAAGGGTTAGTATTGCCTACAGCTTTGAAAGCAAATTAATACGACCTAGGAGTCTGACACAAATTTTAATGCTGTGCCTTCTTCGTTCGTAGATTGTACTCAAGTTTGATCTACATAGTACTGAGCTCAGACATGATTAGAGAACGAAATATCCCTTTGATACGCGAAGGTGCCCTGATACTCTTTTGAACGTAACCCTTCTTGTATTAATATAGAAAACGTTATTGTGTTTCATGTTTGCCTCGGGATGCCTTCTTTGCGTGTTCTGTTTCAGAATGAGACCTAATGTTTCAATAATTATGGCGAGAAGGAACACTGAGAACATCGTTAGAGCCTTGCACTAGAAGGCTATCACATGCCTGGCTTCATAAACTTGAGGCCTCGGGATAAGAGAAGAAAAGCGTTGATTTTGTTAGGCTGAAGAAATAACCGTAAGAACGAAAAGGGAATCAGGTGTCCGGGGTTTTTAAGGCTCTCACCACTATAAGATTTCTTTTCGCTTTGAAGTTCCTCTGAAGAATCCCGTTCTTTTACGAAGGATTCAATTCCAGTTTCCTATTGATGCCTAAATAGTTTAAGGCATTACCCAACAGTGGTCCAACTGGTCATTTTCTGTCTTTGGTGTCTCTCACTCTATATTATTATTATATTTAAATTACTATTAGTAATATGCAGGGATGGTTTTTCCAACTTCTGACTTGTATTGCTGTCCAAACAAGCTGGTCAGCTCGGTCCGACGTTAAGTCCTTGGGAAAGGCACTTTACGCGAAATTCCTTAGAGAAGAAGAAGAGGAAGGAGAAGAAGATCGCAACTGACATTTTGAATTTGTGGGGGATATTCTGTTATAGCTTTTATACTTGTTTTAGAATTGATGTTGTTCTCTTTTTATGGCTAGGGTTTGGGTGATTTTTACTCTTCCTCGTCTTTCGTTTTATGTAGAAATGCTTATAACCATATCCCAAATTTGTGTTTTCTTGCCACAGACACACAGCCTCCCTGGATCCTTCCTGCACGCAAAGCCGTGAGGGATCCTTCAAGCGGGAGCCAGATGCTCCGCCCACTCAGAACGGGACAGCAGCTCGAAGACGTCGACGTCAACAACCAAGTGACAGCAACGCTGTGACCTCTGACCCTACATCTAGTCGACCTTTGCTCGGTGCCGACGATTGCGATGAAGACGATCTGCTGGACAAACCACTGATGTACCCAGACGAGAGGACGCATCCTCCACGAACCGATCAGCCTCTAAACGCCGCTCGCTCTTCATATCCCAGTTCTTACCCTCAAGATGTGTTAGAGCCCAGCTCCCGTTATTCCTACCCACAGCAGTCGAGACCGGGGGACAACGATAAACGTGGGAGTTCAGGAGTAGGCGTGGTTAGGCCTGTCAGTCGAGGCCCCGCCCCGCGCGATGAAGGAAGTGAACGGTTCGCTGACCTCGACATTCACGCCCCGCCCCCAACGTTCGACGAAGCTCTAGCACAGTCGCCAACCAGCTCTGGAGGAGAGGGGCGTGCTGTCTCCTCGCCTTCGCCGCCTCTACCTCCCCCTCCAACGTCGCCCTCGACGTTCCCTCCACCCCCTGTCGCTCACGGCACAGGTTTTCCAGCACCACCGGCAGAGGAGCTGTACACCCCCGCCGTGGCCCCGCGCTCCCGCGTCCCGCCCCCTCCCCCCGTGCGTTCCTTCGTCCCTCCCCCTCCTCCTCCGGCGGAAGACGACGAAGACAGACGCTATGACCCCGTCATTTTAGACAGCCCCGCCTCCCCGGCGTCCTCCTCCACCTTCTCAGATGTGTCAAACAACGTACCGTCCTCCCCGGGAGGTATTTCGAAACTCTCGAAAGAAGATTCAGGTACATCTGCTGCTACATCACCGGAGCCCAACAGTTCTATTGGTTCTAGCCGGGACTCTAGTGAGAGGGTGGGGAGCTCGAAGCCAACCACGAATCTTCCTTCACAGCAATCTAGCAGAGTTCCCAGTCAGGCGCCAGTTTCTTCGAGCCAAGGGAGGGAACCTCCTAGTAACAATGTGGACAAAATGAAACCTAGCGCCGAGGAAAGAGAACTCTCTTACGTGTCATCTCCGCGAGAGGCAGACAATGACGTCAGTGTGAGAAGACCACGTGACAATGACGGCAATGTGTACGTCAATGTAGATGATATGGGGGGAAAAGAGACTTCTTTCTAGGTCACAGTTATTCAAAAAGTGTACCCACAGTTCCCTCCTAGTTCTAGTGTAGACGTTGCCTTCGTGATTGCTTCATTTGATCCCGTGTAAACTTTTATTCAATAGTTGTAACCTTGAATTTGCTACAGGACACTTGCTTTCTGTGTTCAGTTTGTTGTTGTTCAGATTGTAGGAACTAAAAGTTTTAGGATTTGCCAAAGGAAAGACGAATCACTGTTGCTTTGGGTTTTTTAACTTTTTGTTATACCTACACAAAGTACGAAGGTTGAATTTCAAAAGTGGATTTTACTCTGGTTTCTAATAGTTCAGAAACTGGTTACTGCAATCTGTGTTTAGTTTTCAGAAATTTGCTGTGTTTTCTAAATTTAATAATCTCATTTCCTGTTTCATTTTAGCATAAATTGATACCAATATGTGTTCCCAAAAACATTTTTAAATTTTATATAACCTGTAGAGGTTTTTCTTTTTACAAACGTTTCTCACTTGTGTCAAAAAGTAACCAGTTCTTGTTTTACTTAGTCTGTGCCCACTAATCCTTTTCGTTTGTTATTACTTACCTTTGGGTATTCTTTCTAGAAAGCCATGCCATCAATCTTTGTGAATTTCTTTTATGATGATCGTTGATCAGATTGCAAGAATTAGGCTGTATTAGGTGCCACAAACTGGACAACTGTTTTTGCATGCTTGACTACTGCTCAGGTCCCTAATTTTCGTCTTCCGCGAGCCAGCATTATGATTTAAACTCGTTTTAACTTAGAAAAAATAAATGTCTTTTAACTTTGTGTGGAATACACGAGGTACGTTAATTTTCTTAAGAGCTAGTGTTGTTTATTTTGTCAGAGTAACTGACATGAATAAATGGTTGATCTTTTGTCCTGTCCTATACAGAAAAGGTTACCCATAATGACAGAAAGTTAGCATTAGTTAGTAAGTTTCAAGTTCAACCCGAGGGCACACTTTAGTAACTGTTATTAGCTGACACGATACGACATGCAAGCCGATTTTCGAACAAAACGGTCAGCCACAAAGTGTAGTACACATGCTGGTAAATCAAAAGAGGTGATTTTCTTTCTCCTGCCCTATAATGATGCTAATATATCATTTAGGCACAGAATTTCTTTTCAATTTATTTCATGATCAGGAGAAGAAGACTTTTTGTCACCCTCTTGTTATCACAAATCCTGCATGAAGTTGAAAGAAGCTCAAGTTCGCTTTACTCGAGACACTAAAAATTAATCATTTACTGAAAAAGACTGAATAACAGTGTAATATTTCATTTGACTTTTGAAGTAGCAAAGGTTTTGGTCTGTCAAGCGACAAAGTCTTTTACGAAGGTCAGATCGCTGAAATACTCTATAATATTCATTATGTGTATCAATAATGAGCATGACGTAGTGAGTTTCTAACAAAATGTGGTTCTTTCTGCTTGATGTTACAACCCTCATAACATGCAGATTTGTTGTAGAGGTGTTTCTAACCCCCACTGCCATGTTGCAATATTCTGTTTGGCTCATCTGCAACCATCTGTAATGTGATATTATGTATATAGCAACTTTCTGTACAATTTGCGCCCCTGTGGTTCTTTCCTGTTTCTTGCTCTCTCAACTTGCTCATCTCCAGATTTTAGAGATAAATGGTTTGTTCATAATGTACTCTTTGCGGTATTTTTGTCATGGATGATTATAATGCGGTTGCATCTGCTTGCTGGGGATTATGAAAAAGAGAAAAAAGTAGTTCTTTGTTGTTGTCGCTGTTCCTTTCTGTTGTTGTTTTAGATGTCTTTGTTGGAGGTAAACCTTTTTATCACTTGGTTGAAATAAGTCTGGTTTCGATCGTGTGTACGTATGGGTGCTCGTGTATAATATGTGTATTTGTGTATGCGTATGTGTGTGAGAGAGAGGGAGAAGGGGAAGAGAACGAGGGAGAGAGAACGAGAGGGGGAGCTTATTTTAGCAGTTGTGTGTGTGGTGTGAGTATGAGGTGTTAGTAACTACGTTTTTCGAGATTGGACGTAAGCATTTAATGATTATTTAACGTGTGTGCTTGTGCGTTTGTGTTTGTGTTGTTGTTTGTGCGTGTGTGTGTGTGTGTGTGTGTGTGGTGTGTGTGTATGTATGTATGTATGTATGTATGTATGTATGTATGTGTATGTGTGTGGGTGTATGAGTATGTGTTGTTAGGTTGAGAAGGTGGTACTTTTGCGCTTATATGAGAAAATCTTGATGAACTGCCATTTACGCCATTGTTACGGCAAGACTCCATTTATCGTAACTGCTGCTCTGTCTGCTAAACAAGAGGAAGACTACGCAAATCTGAAAACGTCACTACGGTAGCTTGAAATAGATCCCATTTCATAGACAACCAATTCACATACGCTTCGCTAAGTCTTGTGCATACTCCTTGTGTACATTAGAAGCAAAGTACTGTTAACGAAGGAACGTTTCGTTCAACTGATGAAACAAGGCACACCCACATATGGATCTTCACTCTACCTCTTTGTTAGGAAGGCCTATAGATATCAGTCTACTTGTTCGATGTTTTCAGGCTGTGTGTGGAAACTCGATATCTGTTATACATCTTTCTGGTCTGGGTATCAAGAGTGTTGTGTGCTTCCAGTCACTGTCATGTTAGGGATACAAGAAGTAGAAAATCTTCTGCGCACAAATTGGTATCTTTTAAGGACAAGCAGGCTAACCCAGATTTCGGGGGTTTCCAGAAACGTTGACCTACACCAACAATGGGCACTGTTTTGTTTCATTGGTGTGTATATTTGTTTGGTTATAGAGAAAACTGCCCTTGTCTTTTTTTTAAAAACTGAACAAGGGGCAAAAACTTTACTTTCGATTTTCTCAAAGCAGCATTTTTTTAGATACCCGCTTGTGCTTAAAAGCGACCAATTAGAGTTTAACTGTTTTTCTCTGGCCCTCAGGGAGTTCTTCTTGCTCTCCTTGAACGTTCAAATTTATGGTTATTGCAAAACGTTTTGTCTTAAAAATGAAATCACTGTTTATAAATGTATACCAAATATTTTACCTTTGAAAGTCTGATTATTTTAAATGATAGTGTTTGCATGTGATTTACTGATATTTTGATACTATTTAAATTAACATATTATAGTAGAATATATAGATGTAGTAATGTTTCATGTATTGCTTTTTCAAGTACGGTCATGATTCTGATCCATTTGTTTCCATACTTGTTTCCATCTTCTCCTTGATTCATGATCTGTCAATTCTGTCAATATTTCCTGTTTATTATTTCTGCCATGACTGGCCCTGCTAAACGAGGCATCTGTTCATGAAGAAAACTGTTGAATACCGTGTCGTGCCTTTCTGTCCCCGACTGTCATTCTTCCAGCCCGTACCTCTTTTGTCATTCAACAATCCCGTCTGTCTACCTGCCTCGGAGACTGTTTACTAACATCATATGATATTGAGAACTGTGAAGTTAACGCCTATGAACTATTAATTCTCAAAGTGACAACGTTGTTTGTGATTATGAAGTCCTTGCTCCATATGTCTGGATCCAGTCGTTTCACAATAACCGGATGATTGAAATACTATGCTTTGATAGCCCGTATAATATTAAGAAAAGTGTCCAGTTTTTAAAGTACCAGCATTTGCATCTCTGTAGTAGTTTGTTTAACATACCTTAGTCTGACACTTCAGAGATGACTCATAGGACAAGAAATGTTCACCGATAAACTATGAAGAAGCTATGATAGTCTTGTGAATTCTCAACCACACAGTTCATACTGTGTCCGAAGTGTGTTGCATTTTAAACAAGAGTACGTGGGATACCCTGGCAGTTTCCAACAAAATGACCAACTTACAGGGATGGATGGACAAGTTAAATGAGAGTGAGAAATAATATGTGAGGCAGCGTGGTGGAATCAGGCTCTCGTCAATTTTTGGACATGTAGAGTTATTGGTATCATCTTAAAGCTTCTTCATTTGTCTTCTTTTTTTTCTTTTTTTTTTGAGGGGGGTATCCTTTTATCTTGAATACAAGTCGAGTTATTTGCGAATGAAGGGGGTGGGGTTCACCTGTTTTCAGTAAAATTAGTGAGAAAATGGCCGCCAAAGATTAGTTATTTCCTTAGCTTAAGAGTCCGCGGTAACTGAAAATTTACATTTTTTGTACCTTTAACAAACATTTTTCAGAAAAATCCATACACAAATGAGTTCTTTAAGGGACATGAAAGGTGTTGAGCCAAAAAACAAAAATTTGAAAAGAATTCCAGAACCTGTGGAAAAATGCAAGTTTCTTCACTTAGATTATTTTGACGAGAGCCTGATTCCTCCACGCTGCCTCACATATGCAACTATTATAACTGCTACAAGAATTCAAACGTCTGTCGTTTTGTTTTTGAAACTGTGTGGAGTTCCCGTGAGTTTGTAACGTTTTGATAAATCTCAACCCAAGAGGAAGACAAAAATTCACGCAGCTGCACTGGTAAAGTAAAGTAACTTCCATTAGAAAAGAATGATCAAAGGGAGAATGGTATTGCATAGTCTTTATAGTTAGGCGCAAAGTAATACTATCAGTGAAGGCTAACAGAAGCTACGCTCTGCGCAATAATATGTTATCTCC
>NW_004797507.1:301427-307315 GCF_000002075.1 Aplysia californica
GGTCATTTTTGGCCAAATTTTAGCTGACGTCATTTGCGAACGGTCCCTTATCGCTAGGCCACAGACACCGGCCTTCCGTCGTTATTTATCTCAGCGACTTTTCTTTGGCTCCTTGAAACTGACCGTCCTATGTTGCAATCAGTCGAGGGAATGTAGATTCTGTTTCCCAAGGGAGAGCAAATCAGGGAAAAGTATGTGGGGGAGAGAGAGAGAGAGAGAGAGAGAGAGAGAGAGAGAGAGGGGGGGGGGGGAAAGGTGAAACGTAGAGACTATGATATGGAGGTTATATCCGATAATTTTATGCTATTACGTAAAAACACAGACAAGCATTTTTTGCCAATTAATTATACTATTTCAGTCGAGTGTTGGGATATTTACCTGCGGCGTTGAGGGGTTAAAGGAAGGATCCTATAAGACAAAGAAAAGGTGCAATATTGAATTCAAGCTTCGATATTATTGAACAATAAATTTTGTTTCAATTTGTCTCAAGTAGTCTTCTAGGGATATGCACATTTTAAATAATATTTTTTAAAGTCCATTTAGGTGTAGAGCTCAGCTTCTCTAAAGGAAGAATGACTTTTTAAAGATTTTTATTTAAACCTGTACGCTTACATTTTGCAACCATACTTTGCAAGCCATTACAGTTCGTGTATTTATAAGTACATTTTGTCTTTGTTGTTGTACATTTTCCCCCATGTATTGTTGAATCATTTAGGAAGCTGGCTGCTCCGAACTGATCTGTCATGGCCAACCTGGAACACTGTGTAGACACCTTGTCCACAGTGCTGGGGTCACTACAGTCAGAACATTTCCATCTCTGCTCTCCCCACCTCTTCAGGATCCATCCCAGAGATAGAGTGCATCTCAACTGGGGAAAAATAAATAGAGATATTAGATTAAATGCCTTCCCCCTTCGTTTTCTTTTCTTTTGGAATCGACTGACTTATACGAGTTCAGAGTGCAAAGATTAGCTTCCATACCACAGAGGTCAATAGTGTTTCGTTTTGGGTTTTTTATTAAACGAACAAGCAGAACTGTATAACACGTTATTTTACATTTAGTGTAATTGGTCACAATCCAACTTGCACTTTGATAAAAGTTAGAATAATAAAAATGCAATATTTAGTGTTCGATATTTTACAAAGTTTTGAATGACTTAGCTGTTACTGTTAAAACATTGTTAACTGAGGCATCTGAAACAGCTAGAAGCCATTATTTTTATACTTGATAGTTTGTGACATATTCTGTAGCCTTCGTGGCTATTTTTACCTTGTTAGCCCTATGCATTTTGTGGATGTGTCATTTACTAAAATGTTATATAACGTCTGCATACATGTAGTAGCTATGACTTAATTGAGCAGCTGGCGTAGATAATTTAGGCAGTTTAAGTCTCAGAAGCTGAGCAGAAAGGTAAGACGATGGCTTGCTAATTTTTTCCTTGTCTTCTGGACGTTTTACGTTACAATCGCAAAAGAAAAAGAAGAAGAAGAAGAAGAAGAAGAAGAAGAAGAAGAAGAAGAAGAAGAAGAACAAGAACAAGAAGAAGAAGAAGAAGAAGAAGAAGAAGAAGAAGAAGAAGAATACAACGTTGTATGTTCAGAAAAAGGTTGTTAAAAAACTCTCTTGGACTATTTGAAATGGTATGAACGCTATATCTGAAAACCTTTGAAACCAACTGATACACAGGTGTTGGACAAAACTTTTTTTTGCTTTGAGTCCCTGTAGGCACAAGCATTTCTTACTGGGCAAGACTGATTGTACTTGAAACTCGTCTTACACATTTCGGATGATTATAGTTTGCCTTGTGGGTGGGAGTAATGTGAGAGTAAAATCCTTTTGAAATAATCCCTTTTATGTGTAATCTCCTCTTGTGTGTGAATAATGAGTTTGAATAATCTTACGACTGTACTATGTATGTCTGTGTTTGTGTACACCCGCGCGCACAATATGTGCATAGTATGTTGTGGTGGGCGGCATTTCTGCGAAGTGTGTTGGATGCCATATTAAAATTGTATGTCACTAGTTGGTCCAGAATGACATGTATACTCTTTTGATTCATTTTATTTATAGCATAATAATAATAATATAATATCTGATTGCTACGCGTTAAAATAAAATATATAACATCTCCAGATTGTCAAAAAAACGCCTTTGTTTTGTCACACCTTTGCACGTATGAAAGAGTGAGAGCAAGGGTATAAATGTGTTGGTTGCTCAGTTAATATCGTGGTGGAATATGGTATTTGTGACCTTGATTTAAATCGTAGGCAAAATATTCTTTGGAAAGGTTATTTGCTCTTTCCTCTCTCAAGCAGGGACAGTAACCCCAGTCAAGAACGGAATCAAACCGGGGGATGACCTAAAATGAGATTTGGAAAACTGTTTAGATATAACGCCCCTTTCAACACTGCAAGTTTATTTAAGAGGCGAGACCTCTGAATTGAACGTCCATCTACGATAGGTCGCGCGAAATGGGTGGAGAACCTGGAAAACTCCCAAACACAATCCAAGTTCGGAATGGCCTCTTTGAGGTGACCAGCTCTGGAGTCCCCCATGATGTCAGCTGATCCAACGACGCACCCACATGACCTGTGACATAGACCGTAGCGCGTGGGATGGTAGACAAAAGACTTCTGTCTGTGCTACACCACAGGACGCCTGTCAAACGATCACGAAGAGGGCAGATCGAGAAAACATTTTTTTTTATGATGTAGAAAAAGAACAGAAAAAAGCAGACAGACAGATTTGCTGCAAGAAGAACTGACTTTTTCAGCCCGGGAACTGATTTAGTGCCTAAAAGGGCTTCGAACCTGTATCTTCTGCGTGCGACAGTGAAGTGGTCATAATGTGGGACGAAGTGGGAGGAGGGAATAGCAGCAAATATAGTAAGATTAAAGGGGGGGATAAAGAAGGAGATTTGTATCCTGCATGCTGCTCTTGATGTGAAAGTCTTACTTAGCACGAAAGATTATTTGAGGGCAATGCATTTGCCATAGTGGTAAAAGGAGTATGAAGAAGAAATAAAATAAGCCTGAGATTGCCACGTCAACAATTGATGAAAAAGCACACACCTGAGAATACGTTTGTGAGGCATCGTGGTGAAATCAGGCTCTCGTCAAAATAAAAGAATTAAAGAAATCGGCATTCCTCTATCTGTTTGGCAATTTATATAGCTTTTTTTAAATTATGAACTCGGATTCATGCCCATTTAAAGACATAATATTTCTGTTTGGATTTTATTTTTTTAAAACGTTGATTAAAGGCACCAGAAATATAAATCTGTGTAAGTTCCAAAGTATCTCAAGCTGTGGAAGTCATTAAACTATGGCGGTCATTTTCTCGAAAATTTTACATCTGAAACCAGGTGATCCCCACTTATTTCAATTGCAAACATCTGGACTTCTATCCAAGATAAATAGGTATTTCTTTCATCGAAAGCAAAGCAAAAGAACAAGCTTTAAGGTGATATCAGTAACTCCACATGCCCAAAAAATTGACGAGCGTCTGATTCCACCGCGTCGTCCCATATGTGAGGCAGCGGGGAGAAATCAGGCTCTCGTCAAAATAATCTAAGTGAAGAAACTTGCATTTTTCTCAGGTTTGTGAATTTTCATCAAATTTTTGTTTTTTGTCTCAACACCTTTCATATCCGTTAAAGAGCTCATTTCTGTGAGGATTTTTCTGAAAAACGTTGATTAAAAGCACAAAAAAATGTAAATTTTCAGTTACCACGGACTCTAAAGCTAAGGAAATAACTACTCTTTGGCAGCCATATTCTCATTAATTTTACCTCTGAAAACAGGTGACCCCCACCTCCTTCATTCGCAAATATCTTGACTTGTATTCAAGATAAATGGATATTTTTTTCATCCAAATACAGACGAGTGAACAAGCTTTAAGATGATACCAATAACTCTACATGCCCAAAAATTGACGAGAGCCTGATTTCACCCCGTCGTCACATATTATGTATGTGCATGTGATTCTATCAGATGTTTTTGGGCCCCATATTGGGGTTGCAGTAGTCATAATCGTAGTTATCAAACATCATTAATTTTAATTGTAAGAACTTGTATGCCCCCATTGGCACAATTTAGATAATGCAGGAGGCGGTCTTCGGACCTGGATCTCCTTGGTGCAGCGGCGAAGTACATAACTGCTACACCACAGACGCCTGTCAGACTATGACGGAAAGAGTAGATCAAGAAAACAGACACAGAAAACGAACTAAGATTAAAGAAAAAAAAGCAGACAGCTACATTTTCTGCAAGGACAAATGACCTTTTTTTTGTCCCGTGTCTTGATTTTGTTCCAAAAATTGGTTATTAAAGAATAAATTATTAGCGTGTTAATGTGGTAATTATTGTTAGAGTTAGGTTGTTCAGAACAAGAAAAATAGGTGTATTTCTTTTAGGAAAAGTGGTTCAGTATTAAAGAGCTTCGCGAGCATCTTTTTGCCTGACGCTTTGCGAAAATAATGTCGAAGTCCTTTTTTTTTTGTGACCCCTGTGGTAAGGTATATTATGTTTGTTTTTTCTGTTATCAAAGAGAGCGTTGCCATCCACTTAATGTAATTGAGGACGAAACCTCACCAGCTTCATGTAGCAGCCATCCCGTCAGTCGAAAAGTCGGGAACAGATAATATAAATGTACACTTCGATCTTAGCCAAAATGCCGAGAAGCGAATGTTTGTTTTGAGTAAAGAGAAGCACACTGACTCATTTATCACTTCGAATTCTTTATCATCATATTATCATTTTGTAGTTTTTGTTTTGTCGAATGCAGTGAACTTTTTTTTTGTTTTTTTTGTTTTTTGCAATCTATATTTTCCACTACCCGGTAGTTCAGAGTTTTCATTTTGCGTGGGGAAAAAGTGAGACTAATTGACAAAAACAACAGAGGAACAGTTACAGTAAAGTAGTAGGCACTACAAGTAGCGCTATCCAACCACGCACTAACTCTGATGTAACCACATGGAAACGCGAGTTCGTTTTGACAGACAACGGACTGCCAAGCAGCAAAACAGAGGAAATTACATTACTTTTAATAATATTTTAATTTGGAAGTGCAAATTCAGAATTACACCACTTTGCATGTGCTGTTTCTCAAGAGCTGCAACGCTTGAAATTTTTAATTATAGTTTGTAAGTGGCACCCAGTTCTCTTTATAGGATACAAGCCCACATTTTTTAACGTAATGCTCCGAAGAAAATATGTTTCTTGTATAATGTGGTACCTACGGCCATTCTAGCAGATCAGAGACATAGGATAAATAACATTACCTGAAACTGACAAAACATCCGAATGTACAGTTCTTGTGGAATAGAAGAAGAGGAAGAACCTTAAAAACGGCATCTTGACAGCCAGGGTTCAGGTAGTTGCTCTAACCACACTTTAAGAAGCCAGTTCGCTTCCTCAGAATTACAAAGTTCTATCTGCTCAGTACCTAGTTTTGAAAAATTTGACGTAAAAAATGTTTGAGTTCAACAATATTTCCAACTTTTTCGAATGCAACTCTTTGAATGTCTTGGTAACGACTCTATCCCTTCAGATTTTGATATGGCAGATGGAACATTAAATTTTGCTTTCTGACCTCATGGTCTCTATGACTCAAAACGGCCAAAAATGTCAGATAGAAATCGCTCAGAAACTGCCGGTTTGCATTCGGAAGCAAAGGGACTTCAGTTTTGTCGTGTCAAGGGAGTTAACACAGAACTTTGTATTTCTTTCCGAAAAGACGAGTTAATTCCCCTCAGCTACGAAATTTCCCCAAAAGCGGTAAGATTCCAGCTGCAAGATGGACCCAGAGTCATATCTAAGGAGTATGGCAAAAATAGATCATAGCCCGGGTGATACTCAAAAGGGCCCCCTTACCCTACCCCTCCCCCC
>NW_004797507.1:307415-308768 GCF_000002075.1 Aplysia californica
ACTCCACTTTTAGTGTCACTTATCATGTATGTATTTATGTGTATCTACTTATCTATCATAATATTCTGGCAATCAAAAGAAAAGTACCACTTTTTACACCATAGTGGCGTCGGTGGCCTAGTGGTTAGGCTCTCGGACTCGCAACCGTAAGGTGGAGGGTTTGAACCCTGTCATGGACCCGACGTTGTGTCCTTGGGAAAGGCTCTTTACACGAGTTTTCCTCACTTCACCCAGGTGGGAATGGGTACCCAACTATAGACAGCGAAAGATCTTGCCAGTTTGATAGTGTTTGAGCGCTTAATCAGCTGCTTGCACTGTATGCTTCCTAGGAAGCTGAGAATGTTTCTGGGTGTTCTATGGTCTGCTGGGGTAATAATATAGTGTAAAGCGCATAGAGCTTGCTGTCGAGCGGGGTTATGCGCTATACAAATGCTATTATTTGATTGTGAATAATATCTTGTCCTTTAATTCACCTTGATTTATCTGTGAAATACTTCATACTTCAATTTCGTGGTTGAAAGAATTATTACTTTAATAAAGGAAAAACAAAAAACCGATCGAACATATAGAGCGGACCCTTTTTTCTCCTGTTTTTATTATTATTTTTTTTTATTTTTTTTTTACTCGCAAGTATATATTCTTTAATGCCTGTCGTTTCTACACTTCCATCAACACAATTTATATAGGAGCTGGGTTTCGACATTTCCTGTCAGGGCCAACCCGTGCTGAGAGAGATACACAACATCTTAGCAGAAAGACTGAGATACTAGATATAAATCTGATGTCCGAGATATTTTGGTTTGTAAAATAGTGTTGCGTGAGTACTAATTCATTCCTTGATATCTATTTCTTTCGTTTTTAGATTTATAATTTTGGAATAAATCGAGCTTTATTCGACCTTACTCACACGTTTAAGTCTATACTTTCCCCCCTCAGATATATGTGTAGAGTAAGGATCCTCTATCTTAATTTTCTTCTATTTTTTGTAGGTAGCACAATGCTGGATAAACTAACAAAACAGGGGCTTTCTGTCTGATGTGGACTGATAGGTAAACGGAACTGATAAGGAATGAAGTGTCTAGAAAAGAACACAGAGTTTGACCTGTAGATCTACAACATATTATAATATCCTGTTTTGACATTGACCGTGAGGCCCAGTTATAGTATCAGGACTGAAAGTAGACCCAGATGGGACCCACAGAATGAACAACAGGATAGACAACACAGACGAGCTAGTCACAGGGGTTTTATTAGTGGTTTTCGTCACAAACTGTTGAACTCTGTTGTTATGTTGTTGTCGTCTTCTTCTTCTTCTTCTTCTTCTTCTTCTTCTTCTTCTTCTTCTTCTTCTTC
>NW_004797507.1:311884-318461 GCF_000002075.1 Aplysia californica
AAAACACTTCAGTCAGTAGCACCGCCCCAGGGACTCCCTCTTCTGTCATCTACTCCTTCTTTCCTTCTTTAGTAGTGTCCCAAATCCACATCCAGACCTAATGTATCCTCCGTTGCAGAGACAAACTCAGAGCTATAACCCAAAACCCACTTTTTCCCATTTACTTTTCATCTTAAACAGTTTTCGTCCGCTCAGATATGCCGCCTCTATACCAGCATTCGCTGGTTTTCGTCGTATTCTTGTTCCTGGTTGTGCAGCTGTATGGAGTATCAGCAGAAGTGCCCTACGAACAGTCGCCAAAGCCATGCTGCTTGCCGTACAAGTTCCAAGCTGTGATAACGCCATTAGCGACGTTTAATGTTCACAACAAGGTGAGAAATGCAAGTTTTAAATAAAGCCGATGTGTGTTGTGTAATGATTAAGTTATTCACTGTTGCACACAGAAGACATGAGTTCGATTCTTCAGGTGGGGGGGGGGGGTTAACAAGTATGTGAATTTTTAAATCCAATCCAACCCGGGTTGGTCCTGGTATTCAGGGTTCGAAGCAGCCTTCCTCTCTAAATTGTGTCGATGGGGATGAGGCGTTAATCAGTTCTACCTGAGGTTTTGGATCGTTTTGAATTAGGAACACCATGAGATCAGAAATAAAATGCTCTGTCTGCTCCATCAAAATCATAAGATTATTCAGAGTCATTAACAAGATATTCAAAGGATTGCGTCCGAAAAAATTTGACATATTGTGAAACTCAAAAATGTTCAAGTCAAATTTCTCAAAACTAGGTAGTGAGCAAGTAGAATTTTGTAATTCTAAAGTAGCGAGTTGAAGATATCCAGTGAAAAATAGTCCAGTTTTAGAAAACATCAGGGTACTAGCCCTTAACCTACGACAGTACCTGTAGAAGAACCCTATGAAATCAATCAATTGACAAACCAACTAAGGCATTCACTAGATCGGAGCCGATTAAAAACACAAACACTAGCAAACTGACAAGATCTTTTGCTGATCTTTTACAATTTATAATTATGCTACTTTATGGCTCTGAAATTTGGGGTGCCAAATATTGAGACGTGATTGAAAACGTTCAGATAAAATTCTGGAAAGCCTTTCTTAGCTTTGGCAAAGCTACACGTACGTGTTTAATTTCAAGAGAAGAACCAATTTACGTTCCTATTATTTTACAAGTATTGTGTCATTAAATTCTGGTGCTGGGGGGAATTAATAAATTCACCTTTATGTAAGAGGTGTAACTCTCACGAAACTGAACATGAATTTCACTTTATTTTCTATTATCCAAATTTTGTCCATCAAAGGAAATTGTTAATTCCTCCCAGCCTGACTTGGCCCATTGACAGAAATATACAATGTTTGACCCATCAGAAGAGATAATATGCGCAACCTGTACTTTTTCACCAAGGAAACTTTATTAAACAAATGAGTGTTTTGTATTATGTGTTGGGTGCCAATGGCCTTAAACACTGAATAAACTTACTTACAATGAAAAGTCTACAATATTTTTTTTCTGCTCAGCAAGTGATGCGTGAATACCATGTTTGGGGGAGAAGACTACAGGTCCAAGACTTCACAACCTTCACCTCGGACGCTGCACACACACACACACACACACACACACACACACACACACACACACACACACACACACACACACACACACACACACTCACATACACACTCACTCAAACCCACAGACGGAGAGAGAGAGGGTTGGGGGGGAGGGGGGGCAAAGAGAGACTGACACTAGCAAACTGACAAGATCTTTCGCTAATCTTTTGCAAATTATATTCTATATGTATTATATTTCTGCTCAGCAAGTAATGCGTGTGTACCGGGACTGGGTGAGAAGACTACAGGTCCAGGACTTCGCTACCTTCACCGCGTACGCAATCGGAGAGACTTTCTACCGGACACACACCGACTTCAAAAACGTGAGACTTTACAGACCTTGAAACAGCTTTTGTAATGCTTCGGTTAGGATACTTTCACACACTCCGTGCGCATAAACCAACGTAGGCAAACCTACACAAGCTTATATTGGGTGCCCACTAGGGATGGGATCGGCCGATCCGTCAGATCGCCCGACTTGATCGCCTCAAAAACAAACGTGTTTGTTTTCAGTTTCAGGCGATCGAGTCGGGCGATCGACCCGATCCAGCAGTAGTGGGCACCCCGTATTACCCCTTACCCCAAACACACACACACACACACACACACACACACACACACACACACACACACACATACACACACACACACACACACACACACACACACACATGGGGGGAGGAGAGCTCTCGTGGTCTAGAGGTTAAGATATTCACCTCTCATTCAATAGGTCCTGTGTTCGAATCCGGATAGCGACGGGAAAATTTTAATGTTCTGATTTCACATTATTTCCCGCTCTCCACCAATGTTCTATCGCCTGCTTTCGTCTCCACTTTCTGCTTCCACCCCCTCACCTCCTTTGACCCCTCCTCTGGGCTCCTGACTCTTTCTGCAGTCTTTCTACTGCTATTCCTTGGTTCTTTCTTACTGCTGTCTTTCAGCCACACCTCTGATCTTAAGATGGTTAAGATCTACACCTAGCCTTCTTGGATCAGGGCAAAATATCTCCGAGTTCCTGGGTGCAAGTTGCACACGTGAAAGATCCCTTGGTGGTCCAAAATTGATAAGAGTAGGCTTCGGCCGCCACCCAGGCAAAATTCAAAATTTCCTACCTACTAAAAAAAATGTTTAATGAGTCCCGCGCACTCCTATGACCTTATGCAGAAGCAAGCGCCGTAAAACACCTACCCCTTAAAAAGATACACACACACACACACACACACACACACACACACACACACACACACACACACTCACACACACACACACACACACACACACTCCTTCACATTCACGCTTGCTCACCTACAAACAAAACCCTACACAATTCTCCAGTCAAGCTAATTTAATAAGCCCTCAATTCATTCATTGACTGGTATGTTCATTTATTTAAGAGACAAGGTACTTATCGCTAAGCCGATAGGCATTTGTTGAAGGAAACACCAATGCAGTACATACAGCAATCACATAATAATGAATAATAAATGTCAGCACAAATTCTATTGAACAATAAGCTCTGCTGCCCTATGGGCTTTACAATCTGCATGTATAACAATATTACCTCAGCAGACCTGAGATCTATCTATCTATCTATATATCTATCAATCTATTTATCTATCTATCTATCTATCTATCTATCTATCTATCTATCTATCTATCTATCTATCTGTCAATCTATCTATCTATCTATCTATCTATCTATCTATCTATCTAATCTCGCAACAAAGACCAAAACGTCTTTTTATACATCTGTGACTAATTGAACGGGTCGTTTTTAAGCTCAAGGCTGGCAGTCCCGAAAAATGCTGTTTCGAGAAAATCGAAGGTGAAATTTTTACCCCTTATTCAATTTCCTTTAAAGATAAGGATAGTTTTCTCTATAACTAGACAAAAGTACACACCAATGAAACCAATCTTCTCCTAAAGGTAGGGCAATGCCAACTTTTGGTATATGTCAAGATTTCTGGAAAACCCCGATATCTGGGTTAGCCCGCTTGTCCATAAAATCGACCAATTGTAAACGCCACAGCAGATAGGAATGGTATCGGAATTTTCACTTTTGTTTTTGTTCTGTTTCTCAGTAAAGCTTTTGATTATAACTTGAATCCAAAATTTCGTCTTTAGAGAAATCAGATGTTTCTTGTACATTTTATACACTCAGACAGGACGTTGAAAATAAAAAGGCATTCCTTCATCCCAGTGTTTACAGCGCAACGCCCCTTTACATTCTTTTACAGAAAGTCAGCTACACAATCAGAGACGGCAAATGTAGCAAGTCAGCAGTGGATTATGGCATGTTGGAGCCATGCATGCCTGGTGAGAAACCGTTGTTCAGTCTTTTGTGTTACAGAGATAACGACATTTTTGTGTCACAGAGAAAACGGCATTTTTTGTGTTGCAGAGAAAACGACATTTTTTGTCTCAGAGAAAACGGCATTTTTTGTGTTGCAGAGAAAACGACATTTTTGGTCACAGAGAAAACGACATTTTTGCCACCAACAAAACGATACTTTTGTCTCAGAAAACGACATATTTGATGCGTTTTGTAGCGTAAGCAGGGTGACAGCAGCCACCGAAGTAGCAGCAGTAGCAGCAATCTTGGTACCAAAAACTGCTGCATCAGGGGGTAGTTGTTATCGATCTTGTCTTTTCTGTAGCCACTTCTTTTCTGCCTTTATAACAGCTCTGTAACAATAAATGTAATGAGAAATGTTGATTCGTTAAAAGTCACGTTAAATATGTTTGCTTGCTTATTGATTGGTAGTTCGATAAGTCATTGATTAATTTAACTATAAGTTCTGTTGTTTTCAAAGACTTAATAGTGGCGTCGGTAGCCTCGTGGTTAGGCTACCGGACTCGAATTCGTGAGTTTGTGTGGTCCAGGGGTTGGAGTCGCAGCTAGGTCTGATGTTGTGTCCTTGGAAAAACACTTTACATGAATTTTCCACTTGGTTCAGTCTTTTCGGAGATGGCTCCGCCTCTTACCTTACAGTGTTGATAGGGGGGTTAAACCTTTACCATTTTCCACAGACTTAATCCTTCCCTCTGTTCTTGGTTTTTTGATAGACCGATTATTTCAGCTGTAGATTTAATTGGTCGCTTTTTTTTAAGCACAAAGGGGCTGTCCCGAAAAATGATGATTTGAGAAAATCGATGGTAAGGTTTTTGCCCCTTGTTCAGTTTCTTTAAAAGACAAGGAGAGTTTTCTCTATAACCAAACAAATATACACACTAAAGAAACCAAACTTCTCCTATAGGTAGGGCAATACCTACTTTTGGGGTAGGTCTAGATTTCTGGAAACCCCCGAAATCTGGGTTAGCCCGCTTGTCCTTAAAAGCGACCAATTAATTTTACTGAATGTATCGTTCATTTAGTTACCTAATCCTTTGTAGATACATAGATTGATTTATCGGTTTATGGTCCAGTTTCCTGATCAGTAAAAACATTGATTAATGATTGTCCAGACAATGCAGAATACATTGGCTCCTCGTACCTGGGCCTCTACGACGACCAAACCAATTTCGAGACCTGGTTCTTCAGCCGGACAAACAAGAATCGTGACATAAACATGACCATCTCCATTACCGCTGACCGCTGCATGCCGGTTATGGAACATATCGTTGGTCAACTGGGATCAGGTAAGTCTGCAGAATTGTGAGAGACATCGTGGTGAAAACAGGCGCTCGTCAAAATAATGAAATCGAAGAAAACAACATTTTTCATCTCGCTAGGCAATTTTTATCGAATTTTCGTTTTTTGGCTCAACACTTTTTAGATCCATTTTACAACAAACACCTGTGAGGAATTTACCAAACACCGTTGATTAAAGTCACTAAGAGTGTAAATATAGTTTCCATAGATTCTCCATATGGCGGCCATTTTCTCGCTAATTTTACCTCTGAAGCCATGTGACTCCCACTTCCTTCAATCCAAAATATTTTTCTCCTCTAATTTATATATCAAAAGCAAGACAAAATGAACAAGCTTTAAGATGATATCAATAATTCAGTATGCCCAAAAATTGGCGAACGCCTGACTCCACTGTATCGTTTTTAACAAAATCGTCTAAATGGTCAAAGACGTCCTCACATTGTCGGCCAGAAAAGTGGTTGTCTTAGACAGGAAGACGCTATACACAGTGTCAATATAATCTAAATATAATATACACACGGGCAGAAATGAGCAGTGACCGTTTGTACAGGTGATTGTCTTATACAGGTGGCTGTTAGAGCATGCTCCACTGTATCTATGATGATAATAATATACATTACAGTTAAATTGTATACTGAAAAAAAATGCTGTCTTTTTTTCAACTCCAAAAGGCTTTGAGGTGGTGATGAGGGCGGGTAGGGGTGAGTACTTATTGATACGTTATTGTTTTCTCTTTATTAAAATCAGTTGAATTTTTACTTGTGCAATTACTCTGAATTGTTGTGGATCGTTCACAAACGAAACCCGACCTCCTGTAACAGGATTTCAAGCTATGGACACAACTTATAACAGGATTTCAAGTTATAGACATAACTTATAACAGGATTTCAAGCCATAGACACAACTTATAACAGGATTTCAAGCTATAGACACAACTTATAACAGGATTTCAAGCTATAGACACAACTTATAACAGGATTCCAAGCTATAGAAACAAATTATAACAGGATTTCAAGTTAAAGACACAACTTATAACTGGATTTCAAGCTATAGATACAACGTATAACAGGATTTCAAGCTCTAGATACAACGTATAACTGTGCTGTCTCATCCACTGCACAACTCCAGGAAAACTTAAAGAGTATAATTATTGTCTTTCCAAGGCTGGGGGTTCAGTTAAACGTGTCATTGACAGATGCGAAGGGAGGTTACACACACTTATTTGATTTTCTCACGTTTGTTCTTATTATGCCCCTTGATCCACAATTTTCTCTCTCTCTCTCTCTCTCTCTCTCTCTCTCTC
>NW_004797507.1:318561-322927 GCF_000002075.1 Aplysia californica
TCTCTCTCTCTCTCTCTCTCTCTCTCTCTCTCTCTCTCTCTCTCTCTCTCTTTCTCTTTATCTATCTATCTATCCATCCATCTATCTATGTATCTATCTCTATCTATTTATGTAGCTCACACATTCTCTCTCTCTCTTTTCTCTCTCTTTCTCTCTTTCTCTCTCTCTCCCTCTCTCTCTCTCTCTCTCTCTTTCTCTCTCTCTATCCATCTATCCATCTATCTTTCTATGTATCTATCTCTATCTATGTATGTATCTCACACATTCTCTCTCTCTCTTTCTCTCTCTCTTTCTCTCTCTCTATCTTTCTATCCATCTATCTTTCTATGTATCTATCTCTCTCTCTCTCTATCTTTCTATCCATCTATCTTTCTATGTATCTATCTCTATCTATCTATGTATCTCACACATTCTCTCTCTCTCTCTCTCTCTCACACACACACACACACACACACACACACACACACACACACACACACACACACACACACACACTCACACACACACTATGCATCTTATTTCAGCTTCCATCATTCTCTCAGTATTTTCACCTCCTTCCATTCATCTATCTGAAGCCCATCTGCCAATAAACAGGTGTGTGTGTGGGGGGGGGGGGGGTTGTTTGTTGTTTTTCGTTTCGTTTTGTTTTGTTGTTCTTGTTGGGGTTTTTTGCTTTGTTATACTTTTAAGTGCACTTACTGTGTTTGGCTTTCGTCTCAGCTTTTAAAGGCTCTGTTGGGAGAGTGGAGTGGATAGGTGTTCAGACGCTCTCTGGGAAATGCTTGATTAATTAATTCTAGTGTGTCTTACATATTGCAGGTTTCATTTTAAACAAATGTTTGATAATATTATTATGGTCGCTTAAATAACTGACACTTAACCTGTAATAACGAAGTTCATGCACACATACGCATAACACACGCACACACACACACACACACACACACACACACACACACACACACACACACACACACACACACTCACACACACACACACATACGTGTTTTGAGGTCATTATGTGGACATTGCCCCAAACCTACATTATGTGGACACCCCATATCATCCAAAGTTATCGGTGGAATCAATCAATATTTGCAGTGTAAGTCCACTATACAAAAACATCATTGTCCACCAAATTTCAAGAAGCTACCTAAATTTTTAGTCCAGTATGTTTTTTTACTAACGTTAGTGGGACATTGCATTATGTGGACTTTACGACCTCCTGACCTTTTGCACAAAGGTACGCAAATGGTCCATTATTCTGTCCCCAGAAAAATTCGCGCCCGCAACCCGCAAGTTGCGCGCGCAACTTTTGCCGTCAGCGCAACTTTTGCCGTCAGCGCAACTTTTGCGCAACTTTAACGATTTTCGTGAATTCGCTAATTTTAGCCAATTTCCCGCAAAATTCGGAAAAATAATAAAATTTCATAAAAAACACCGAAATTTTCTTCCACGACTAAAAATAACGTCGCCAAGGGGGAGGGGGGGGCAATTCGCTTCTTTACACTTTGAACTAGCCTACGGCGGGTGCCCGCCGCCGCCCCGTGACCCGGGTCAGGTCGGGTCGGGATGATCGCCCGACTCGTCGCCTGAAAACAACGTGTTTGTTTTGAAACAACGAGTCGGGCGCGATCGATTTGTGCCACGATAGCCGCTTTGCACCATCAACTGTCTAGCAGACCGACCCAATAGTCTAGCTAGAGTAAATCAATCGGAAACACGGTCGTCTGATTACTTAGCTTGCTTTGTTCCGTAGCACCAGGGTAGATCTAGTACACATATATAAACATTTGTGAAAGACTTTAAATCTTAGGCTAAGGAGGGTAGATTAAAATGGATCATCCAGAAAACCCGTAAAGGGAAAATAATATCATCTTAAGCCAGGAAAAAAAGAGGGGGGGGGGGGGGTCTTTGACTCCTGTAAAAGTTAAAGTGTAAGGTGGGGGGGGGGGTTAACCAATGTAAGATTACACTTTTGTAAGGTGAAAAAAATAATCAACGAAAATGGCAACGTAACTGTTTTGTTAATAGCATAAAAAGAGAGTAACTCTACACTATTCACGTAGACTTAGAGTTCAGTTCGAGCGGTAAGCACAGCATTGTGGCGATACAGTGGACCTCGAGCGGCAAGCACGATATATGTCATCTCGCACTGGTAGATATCTGGGCTACATGACATTGACATGTAGATCTAGTCTAATATTGATTATACGGGTGCGGTTAAAGTGGTAAAATGACACAGTAAGTTTTTCTGGAAAAGTTCCGATATTTTTATAGCGTATTGAATTACGTGTATTATGTCACATGTATGTGTATGCATGTTTTTCATGAATACCATAATTAATCATTTAAAAGTAAAGCACATAGAAGAGTGATTGTACCACGGATTTGCCCAATATAAATGTCATATTATTATAAAGCGAAAAACGTAATATACGGGATTGAGGGGGGGGGGGGGGGGGTGTCGCAGGAAAGTGTAAAAAAAGTGTAAGGGCGGGAGGAGGGGGGGCAAAAATTCCCAAACAAAGTGTAAGATTTTATTTGAACAGCCCCAAAACAACGCCGGCCACACCTGCCCAACGTCAGCGAGAGTTAAGGACCTGACGAATGTGTCAGGGGCACAGAATTCTATACTTAGTGTAGAATTCTGTGGTCAGGGGACAAACTTTTTTTGTACTACAAGCAATTTTTTTTGGGGGGGTAGACATTCACATTTAACTTTTGATTTTGATCTAACAAAACTCATATTGGTTACTTTTGATTGCAATGAGCGTAGCAACAATACAATGTATTCCAATAGTTCCGTGGCATTGTTTTAGCTATACGTACGCCTTGCAACTTTTGCTACTTTTTCTTGCAACTTTTTGCAACTTTTGCTATTTTCAAATGCAACTTTCTCTGAGGACAGATTTTTGAGACTTCCGGAGCATAAAAGGTTTTTAAAGGCTTTGGGTGACTCTTATGTTTATTAATTCACACATGGGTTGGGGATATATAAATAGACTCGCTGTCCCTGGGATCCATGAGCAACATCTTCTTTGGTGCATTTTCCTTTTCTCCATCCTTCTTTCTCCTTCCCCTTCTTCTATCATTTCTTCCACCGCTTACCCCGTGTGCAGCAAAACTAGAGGTCGTCCATCCCACAGAATGGGCGCCTCGTTGACCGTGGGGTGCGACCTGTGGAAACCGGGTAACTGGCAGTTGAAGTGAGATCAGTCTGCGGACTGTCCCTCGCCAACACACCTCTTTGACCCACTTTTTCCCCTCACGGGAGGGTGGGGCGGCCTATGCCACTCAATCGATTTGGAGCTGAAGCCCCTCCAGTTTTTCCTTGGGTCAATCTTGATGGGACGATCTAGTACACTTTCGTGGAGAGTATAACTCCGGAGTAGCTCTGGCTCAGCTCTGGTCATCCGAGCAATGTTTCCTCTGTTTCACTCAGTGGTGGGAGGGGAGCCCCATTGTTGAAAAGCATTCCAACACACATTGAATCCCCAAAAACATTCTGACCCATCCCCAGTCCCCAACGATACAAAAAAGTTTCGCCTCGTAGAAGCGGGTGTAGCCACCGAGCCGAGCAGACAACCAGGAAAACCGACCTTTACGGCTGATTGTGCTCTCCCTCCTCCCAGGGAGCTTCCGGGGCAGCCGTACTTGACCATCCGCAATTTTGATGCACAGAAGAAGATCACAGATCCAACCCTTTTCATGACAGGAGATGCTTTAAAACAGACACTGGGATACATCCCCGCCAACGTCCAAAAACTGTCTTCTGGTGCACTCCTTGTATACGAAACAGAAATAACTGGACCCCTGTATCTCACGACCTTCCATGGTATTCCTGTGAATCTTGGAGACACAAGAAGTACAACTGCTTGAAGAGCGTTGTCCGCAGTCATGAGATGAAAGGCTGCTCTTCAGAAAAAATTGTGACTATATTGTGAGGGTGTGGTCGAAGCAGGCCAGATGACTCTTCGGCGGGGCGAGACCGCCCTTGAAAGGAACACAATTGTTTTGACTTTCGATTCATGCTGCCTCCCCAGCCACTGTTCGGGCAGCATACTTGGTCCTGGACATGCAACCCTAAGTGCAAAACGCTCTGCGCTGCTTCAAGGGCCAGAAGTTTGGCCGTAGCCAGTCGTGATGCCGACACGCAGAAGTGTGTACTCGTCGTGGCAAGACCGGGCATCCTGAAAAGGTATGAAAGGCTAGTCCTTTCTTTCGTTCACAAATGCCACGGCCAACACTTGGTTCCAAGAAAGCACCATCCAAGAGTACAAAGCCCGAAATGGCTGCTCATTTCAGAAGCCTCGAAAGACTGTCTACCCGACAGTTATGACCCCGGTCCCTGGTCGGTTAAACA
>NW_004797507.1:323027-325139 GCF_000002075.1 Aplysia californica
CAGTCCGGCTGGTCTCGTGATCAGCCAGTACTTCTACTGCCAAACTCAAAGAGCCCGTGGTCAACAGGCGAAACTGCAATAAAAGCTAAGAAGGTCCCTCCTACTCCTGTAGTAACCACCTTCGAGGGGCCACTCGTCAACTGTTTCAGAGTTCTAGGGGAGGACGAGGTGGACTCTTACTCCGCCCCCTCTTCTTCTCTCTCCCCACGCCCCACCCCTCTGATGGTGTGTGAGGTGCCCCCTCCCCCTCATCCAGCCCCTCCCCCTTCTTTCCAACTCCCTTCGTCTACCCTACCTACCCTTACCCCTCCACCAGATATCCCCTCCCTTTGGAAGATGACACCTCCGATCCGGGAAGGAAGGAAGCCGTCACTCCCTCCCCAAGTCTCCCGGTTGGATGCTGCCCAATCAAGGGCGGCAGCCGAGCAAACCCTCTTCTTCCTCCACAAGGAGGAGTCAGAGCTCAGAGAAGACGGGACCTCTGTGCTCCAAATCTTTAAAAAATGGTCTAATGGCGGTCCTGCAGTGGAATGCCAGAGGACTCCGACCTTCCATTCTAAAATTGCAACACATACAGGTTACACTGTGCCCACTTGTGGCCTGTGTCCAAGAGACAAAGTTCGCCCCGGCTTCAAACATTGACTTAAAAATTTCTCATCATCATATTCACGCCGAGAACCAGACAGCTTCTGGTTGAACCACCGTCTACGATACATAGACAACAACACCCTCCACAGACAAATACATGTACGTCTTATGACAACCCTCGAGGCTATTGCTGTATGGGTCACCCTGACAAGACCAATCACGATCTGCTCCATATGTCCCGTCAAATTACCCCCTCAAAATTACCCAGCTTAATGACTCAAACACCAAGTCCACAGACCCTTTATCTTAGTAGGAGATTTTAATGTACATAACCTCCTTTGAGGATTTTGGCAACAAGGAAAAAAACAATAAAAGACTTTTTTAAATTTCAAAACAACATCAGCCTTTTAAATGGTAAATCTTCAACTTACTGAAACAAATCCTTAACACTTCATCCATCGACCTTTCTTTCTACTCCCCTGACCTGGTCCCAGATTTTGAGTGGTCTGTGCTGGATGACCGTGCGGATCATTTCCCAATATTTCTCAAGAACAATAGCCTCCAACACCTCCAACACGAACCGACCCCAGAGCGCTTTAACTTCAAAAAGCATACTGGGACGGGCTTGTTATTGGATGCTTCCATAATTTGAACCCCACTTTCAGCCTCAACTACCACTAATTTCACGAAACGATTCCAGAAATGTGTCACAAAGACATACCACAACCATCAGAAAACCCCCCCGGAAAACTAGGTACGGTTCTCTGGGGTGTGTGGTAATGTCATAGACCCCAAAGAAAAAGAAAGCAGCAAAAATGCTCCACCCCGAAGCCTCCATATTTTTCTGCGGAGGCCACTGCTATTGACTTGGCGTTAGACTCCGTAGAATATTCTCCCAAATTATCGTTTCTCATTCTGTCCGATGCCTTGTCTTGCCTCACTCCACCCACCAATCTTCTTCACTTCACCTTCTCCTGTCCCGTAGACCGGATGTCCGTTGTGGCGCTATTGAAGATTTGGGCACCAGCTTCCTCCACTCCTTCCGCTCTTCAGATTTCCTGAGCGTGTCTTTGAGGTCCAGGCCTGTTTGTTCCCTGATTTTGTCCTTCCAACTCTCCTTCGGCCTGTCTCTGCTCCTTTTTCCCTGGACGCTGCCTTGCAAGATCATCTTGGTAAGGCCGGATGAACGGACGATGTGTCTATGCTATTGCAGTATGCATTTTATGACCAAAGTGAGAAGGTCAGGGTATGGTCCAATTGCATTTTTGATCCGTTGTTCGACTTCATCATTTGTGATGTGATCTTTTTATGAGATACTAAAGACTTTTCGGAAGTATCTCATCTCCACAGCTTTGATCCTTCTTCTTTCAAGGTCTGTATTCAAGGTCCAGGATTCACATGCATACAAAAATATTGACATGACCAGGGAACGAATGAGTCTGATCTTTGATCTGATGGTGATATTTCTGTCTTTCCAAACGGTTTTTACTTGGTCATTGCTGATGAAGTTTGCCCTATTCTGGA
>NW_004797507.1:329653-330374 GCF_000002075.1 Aplysia californica
AAAAGATCTGTGTGAATAATGAGGTTATGCTTCTTTTTTAAATTACCCCCACTATGTATTTTCAAGCGGTCTAATACACGTCCTTTGGGGCTCTCGTGGCCTAGAGGTTAAGGTGTTCGCCTCTCCTTCAAAGGTCCCGGGTTCATGATTCAGTAGGTGTTTTATGGCACTATCGACTCAATTTTGGTCAGGTAAGTCCCAAGTCCCGGGTTCGAATCCAGGTAGCGACGGAAACATTTTCTTCTCTAGAAGTGTCTCCTTTCACCTCATTTCCTGCTCTCTAGAAATGTTCTGTCGTCTGCTTTCGTCTCCTCTTTCTGCCCTCAAATTCAAAATTTTCTACAAACTGAACAAGTTTAATGTGTCCCGCGCGCTCGTATGACCTTATGCAGTTTTGAGCGCCGTAAAACACAAAAAAACCCAAAAAATACCCCCAAAAAACCCCGCAAAACACGAGTTAAAATGTAAAATACTGTAGAGGCAAACTCTCGGGCGATGTGTTAAGGGGACAATATTTCGGTTTTGGAAAAGGACGGGAAATCTGTTGCGTGTAACTCGCCTTATCCTTACTTTAGCGACATTCTCAAAGCATTGATTACGGGATAGAGATTGGCGCTCATATGACCTATTGCAGTGGAAGTAACTGTGGAAGCGCCGTAAAACCCCTACTAAAATTGTTTAAAGAGATATAGAAAGGGGGGGGGGTAAAGGAAGAGAGAGA
>NW_004797507.1:330890-332256 GCF_000002075.1 Aplysia californica
GGGGGGGAGAGAGAGAGGGGGCGTGACTTGTCAGTCCACAAGAGGATAATGAGCCGAAGCCTTCTCGATTTGACGCTTCACGGAAGGCGACTTTTCACCTGCACGCTTCTATCACGACTTTCACATGTGAATGACGCAAAAGTGAAAGGAATGTACATTGAATAGCGAAACAACAAGAAGGGGTGCGAGGTGTTTTTTGGGAGGTGCTTTTTTATAGAATAAATCCGGACATGTTGATTCTTCGTTTGCTTTTGTTTGAGGGTATGGGTGGGGGAAATGGAGGGGGGGGGCGCACATAATTTTAAAAATATATTTGTGAGGCAGCGTGGTGGAATCAGGCTCTCGTCAAATAATCAAAGTGAAGAAACCTGTATTTTTCCACAGGTTTGTGAATTTTAATCAAATTTGTGTTTTTTGGCACAACACCTCTTATACCCATTAAAGAACTCATTTCTGTGTGGATTTTTCTGAAAAGCGTTGATTAAAGGCAGAAAAAAGTAAATTTTCAGTTACCACGGACTCTAAAGCTAAGGAAATAACTACATGTAATCTTTGGCGGCCATTTTCTCACTAATTTGATCTCTGAAAACGGGTGACCCCCACCTCCTTCTTTGGCAAATATCTCGACTTGTATTCAAGATAAATGGACATTATTTTCATCCAAATGAAGACAACTGAACAAGCTTTAAGATTATACCAATAACTCTACATGCCCAAAAATTGACGAGAGCCTGATTCCACCACGCTGCCTCACATTTATCAAATACATATTTTATACATATTTATAATTATGTGTCTGTTTGTATGTCGAGCGTGTACCAGCGTTCGTGCGGGTGTGTATATATATAATATATGTATAATACATTTGTGTGTGCGCATGTCTCTGTGTGTCTCTGTGTGTGTCAGAGTGTATATTTGTGTGTGTGTATCTGTTTATGTGTGTGTGCCTGTGCGTGTGTGTATATGTGCGTTTGTGCGTGTGTTTCTGGTTTGTTTGTTTTTTGTTTGATTGTTCTTTCGTAAGTGTTTTACGGCGCTCGTAAAAGTTATATGAGCGATCAGGACACATTAAACATGTTGGTAGGAAATTTTGGATTTTTCCCGGGTGACGGCCGAAGCTTACTCTTATCGATTTTGGACCAACGATGGATCTTTAATGTGCACAACTTGCACCCGAGATTTTCCGACCTTTTCCGAGAAGGCTAGGTGTAGATCTTTCCTACCAGAAGATCAGGGGTGCGGCTGACAGACAGCAGTTAAGAAGGAGCTAGCGAGTAGCAGTAGAAAGGCTGCAGAAAGAGCCAGGAGCCCAAAGGAAGGGGCAAAGGAGGTGAGGGGTGGGGGCAGAACGTGGAGACGAAAGCAG
>NW_004797507.1:334231-335316 GCF_000002075.1 Aplysia californica
TTGAAGGGAGCCTCTTGAGGGTACTGCCTATTCTCTTTTTCTCCTTTTGATGTTTCTGCATGTCTAGGCTGCTTTGTCTCCGCTTTCAGTTTCAAAGGCCGTCATGGTGTCGATGTGTTTATCTTTACCCAAAGTAAGAGAAAGCCTCAAATTTCATATGATATAGCTTGAGATTTTAGCCTTTGTTTTGTATGTGAGTATATTAAAACTGCTACTGTCGTTTGCTGTGGTCTATTAAATGGTACACACGCTAGTGTCTGTATTTGTTTGTGTGTCTGTGTCTGTGTGTGTTGTGAGTGCGCGAGTGTATGCATGGCTGCATTTGTGTGTGTGTTTGCGTGTGTGTGAGTGTGTGTGTGTGTGTGTGTTTGTGTGTGTGTGTGTGTGTGTGTTCCTGTGTGTGTAAAAAGGGGAAAAAATTACCTTTGACGTCTAGTTATTAATGTGTTACTGTATAAATAATAAAATACTTAATTACAATGTTACTGATCCCAAAATGCCAATTTGGTTTACATTGGTCTTTTGATATGATTCTACAACTTTCAAAAAAACATTACTTGTAATTGAAAAGAAAAAGTAAATTGATTGAATCAAAGAGTCGAAATCTCGAAATCCAATCCAATAGGGATCAAACGTTGTACCTTTTTTAAAATGTGTAACCTATGCTGTAAGTTACAGTATATTTCCCTCTATTGATGAAACTGATTATGTCACTAGGGTCTGCGGCAAAAAGGAAATGCAAATGTCGCCATGCTAAGGCAAGCTCAAAAGATTTATTACCAAAGTCATTTTTGGGGACGGTTGGGAGTTGTTGGCTGTGGAATGAAGAGCAGAGCCATTTTGGTGATTTAGTTCACTCGGACAAACGAATAAGCCAAATATAACATCAATTGGTTGTCTTGGTGATATCGTTCACTTGGACAAAAGAACAATCCAAATTGAACATAAAATTTATTAAGTGTCTAATAATTAAGTGTTTCACAGTCATGTGTTCAAAAGAAACAGTGTTTTCTCTTTTTCTCAAATTGGCTAAAATGACTAGGGTATTTATTTTATGGGTGTGGCGATGTACACTCGCAAGCACA
>NW_004797507.1:336261-337405 GCF_000002075.1 Aplysia californica
AATATGGTGGAGAGGGGGCAGGGGCAGGAGGGGAGATAGAAATGAGTGTGAGTGTTTATTATTGAAAGTAGAACATATCCGGATAGCCGGACAATCTCAGTATCCGAATTCGGACTCTTAAACTCTCTTTCCTGACCCGTTTGCCGAAGTGATTACACCCATTTGTTAAAGTGATGATAACCCGTTTTTCCAAGTGGTTCTTACTCATTGGCCGAAGCGGCTCATACTATAGTATTTGCCGAAGAGGTGCACTAACATATTATCCGGATTTTGCTAAAGCGACTCAATGCCCAGCCTTACTAATTGAAAGCTTAAAGGCTTACTTACCTGTCTTCCCCTTCGTAACACTGGGGTTGTGTCGAACTCACGGTTAGAATGTGTTTGATATTTTAGAGGTTTGCTTCTTTTCTCACCGCCCAAGAAAAGGGTCAGAGCTAAATTAACTGGACCAGCAGGTACTCAGTCTTCCCAGCGCGACAAGACAGAAGCAATAACACAGGGTCCAAGAGTCCCTACAAGACAGAAGCAATAACACAGGGTCCAAGAGTCCCGTTTTACAGAGTTCATAAAGTGACGACAACTTTTCCAATAACATTTCTTCTACGTTAACCCTTTCAACGCCAGGCGCAAGAATTGAGTAACAGAGCAGGTCTGGGCGTAAGGAGTCCATTCCTGCGTTTCATATAATTATTGTAGCACTCTCTATAGGCAATAAAAATCCATTGTTGGCTACTTGCTCTTTAAATCGATTTTTGAAATTTGATTACGTCATTTTCTCCAAACAAACCGACAGCCCAATAAGCGCCAACACTCTCGAACCCACAATGTAAGCGATAGTGCCGGCTTCCGTGTTTGCAAAGTTTTTTCCTCACCTAAACCAAAGAGTCTACCAAAGAAGACGGGACACTCCTCTCTTTGAGCCAATTAAAAAAGTGTCCTCAAAATTCGGTGGCGCCCTCTTCACAAATGCGCACCCTTTGCAAACAGAGTTACCCTACTTGTGTTAAAAAAATCAAAGTGAAACTAACAAATTTTTTAATAAATATGAATTTAAATTTCGGAAGAACACTTTTTAAGAATGGTTACGCTGACAAAAAACCTCTTCCGGGGGAAGGGGTGACTGTTTTTTTCGTTTAATTTGACT
>NW_004797507.1:339728-342315 GCF_000002075.1 Aplysia californica
TCCGCAAATTGTTTGATTAGATTTGTTTTTGTTTTATTTTGTTTTTGTTTATTTTTTGGTTTGTTTTTTTACTTATCAACTTATTTACTTGCTCTTTTCCTATACGCTCGGGTATAATAGGCGGAGATGATCAGTCGACGCCACGCTTGCCTGTCCCTGGTCACGTCCTCCAATCTCCGCACACCCAGGACCTGGGTGATTGCCTCATTTTATTTTTATTTTTTTCATTCAGAACTGTAACAAGATAGCTCACTCCTCTCTTTGAGCCAATTAAAACAAGTGTCCTCAAAATTCAGTGGCGCCCTCTTCGAAAAAGCACGGACTTTGCGAACAGAGTTAGCCTACTTGAGGGAAATACAATAAAAGTGAAAATAACAAACTGAGGTATTCCTATTCTTCTTCTGGAGAAACGAAGGAGAGCTTCAACTTCAAAACAAAGACTGCAGCCCCATCTGAAGCAATGCGCGGACTTCTGCGGACACTTTTTGGGCTGAGTGAACTGTCTTGTTATGTACAATCTTTGACCGTATTCCAACTCGATCCCAGTCAGTTCCACGCCTCACTATAATACAGGTGAAGTGTTGCCGTGGTTCGAATGCTGATCATTTGAGAATACCGAACCTTGGCTTCTAAGGCAAGTTCTTGTTATGCTTAAATTAGTCTAACTCAAGATGGTGGTTAAATTCAGTACATCCGTCTCTTGAATAAACTTGCAGTGTTTAAAAGGGGCGTTGAGCCTACATTGGGTCTCCCCATTCCTTCACTGTTCAGTAATGGGCCGCATTTGTTAAGACCAAACACCATCTTTAATTTCCTAAGATGGGGTTGAAAGGTCAGGTGTGGGAATGCGGTAGTCAAACATCCGCTGTCTGCATAAACCCGAGCGTCTCGGCGCTAATGCCTCTGTGTATCCATCCACTTTCCACTACTGCGCTAGCTCATTATATCAGCGTTCATTATATTAACGTTAATTATGTAATACGCCAAACTGACATCAGGCAGAGAATGTTGTCACAAGATTAAGCTGGGTGATGATTCCTTTTCCTCGACAAACTGACGTATACAAGCTAAATGTATAGGTTTGATGTTTTCTCAAAAGTAGTGATAAGCATATGAGCCATGGAGTAATTGTATTGTCAAGTACATCAACTAAATGGAATATTTAGATCTATTACATTTTGCACGGGTTATTGGAGAACGTCAGAGGCGAATTTAGTTTTTCCTTTCCGCTCATGTCTATGTATGTTTATTCAAGCTAAATGTATTGGTTTGGTGCTTCTCAAAAGTAGTGATAAGCGTATGATCATGAGCCATGAAGTAATTGTATTGTCAAGCACGTCAGCTAATTAGAGTATTTAGATCTACTACATTTTATATGGGTGAGTGGAGAGCTTCAAAGGCGAATTTTGTTTTCCTTTTCCGCTCTTGTTTATGTATGTCTATTTTTGTCTATCCTTATTTTTTTCCTCTGAATTCAGTGACTGTTAATCAGTTAATGAGCTTCTTTTAATGCCACATAGCACAAACAAATATTCTCCAAACATATTACTTAGCCTGAGCAGCATTTTTAATGCGCTCAGCCTGGGTCGACGACAACCATATGCAGTATCTTTTCAGGTTGAATTAAAAACCTTGAGGTTGCTTCTTCGGAAAGAAAATCTGAAAGGACTGAAGCAACCAGACATCCATATTATGCGGCATGGCTGAAGTAGAACATTCAGCGGTATGAATGTGTCCTCATCCATGAGGCTGGTATCAAGCTATTGGCGAAGAGAAACCGAGGAAGAGCACGGCGTAGCCAATGCTCTGTTCGAAAAGTGCAGGATCGAAAGGGACCAAACTGCACGATTGCATTTTGCTGTCGGTGCCGAGGGTGGCATGGTCTTTCATGATTTAGAAGAAGTGGGAATGGCAGCTTTCGTTTCCAACAATCCCCACAACGAAGAATGCTTTGTATGTAACAACGCGAACACAAGCAAGCTTTAAATGCCAACTCATCAAAGAGATTAGAGGCTCCCCTACACACCTTTGCTTGATATCTAGAAGAAAGCTTCTTAATTTGGAAATAATGTGATTTGAAACAGAGTCTCGCTGAAGTAAGCAAACTCATGCTAACACTTGCCCAGTTGATGGAACAAAATCATGTAAAAGTATCGTTAAAAAGGTAAATCAGAGGCTGTACTTTCTGAGGACACTTAGGTCTTTCAATCTGAATCCATCCACCCTTCAGATATTCTACACCACCACAAGCTTTGATAAATTTTGGTATCTCTTGCTATGGTAGCAATTTGGGAAGACAGCACATCATAAAAATAAACAAGTTGATCAGAAAGGCATCAAGAACTATGAGTAAAGACATAAGTAACTGAATGTCTGCACAAAACAAACGTTTTAAAAAAGGCCGAAATAATGCCAAGTGACCATAGCCACCCACTGATATCGGAATTTCAATTATCCACCCGCAGTAAACGATACATTTCCAAAAGAGCAAGAACAGACAGATATATTCATTCGTACCAACTGCAGTGAGGTTACTGAACACACAGCGCTACAAATGAAACACTGAGAGAAAAAGAGAGAGAGAGAG